>NC_057798.1:642061573-642090330 GCF_018294505.1 Triticum aestivum | reverse complement strand
CCATCGCTGCTGCCTCCCGTCATCTCCGCGGCCACCGGCGGCCCCGTGCCCGCTGGCCTTGTCTACGGGCCTCGCCGCGGTCGGCCACCTCTCCTGGTGCTGCAAGGTGGAGACGCGGAGCCCCGCTGCCTCCGTTCGCCATCGTCTGCATCTTCTATCACCGCCAATCTCCTCCGACTCCAGCGACGCTCACTGGTGCTACTAACCTGTCGCCGGCTTTTCGTAGCCACTAGGTGAGCCTTCCCATTCCTCACTTTCCCCGCTAGCTGCCGTTGTCTGGCTGTAGCCGCCATTGTGCTTGCGCCTGAACACGTCCCCGCCGACGAGCTCGTTGTCGTCATTGTGGCCATTGACACGCTCGCCCGAGCTCACCGTTGTGCTCCTGGGGTTCCTAGGAGCCCAACGCGCACGCGCATGCTCCCTCCTGTTCCTCCTAGCGCCATCCCCGATGAGCGCCAGAACGCATCGACGCGGAGCTCGCCGCCGGCAAGACTCCGGTAACCAAATGGTCACGTGCCAGTGCCCAGCGCGCTCACCGCACCGCGTAGGCCTTGTCTAGCCGCTTGGTTTGCCCGCAAACGCCCCCCAACCCCGATCCCGACGACGACCGAAGTCCGGCGTCCGCCCCGCTCGACGCCATCGTCGTTGCAGCCCGCCCCCGCCCGTGCTAAGGTCGCAGTTGGATACGCCGCTCCTCCCGCGTCCGAACGAGCCCGGCCGCGCTCGAAACAGCCCCCTGTGGCGTTTTTCCGGCGAAGTCCGGCGAGCCCCGCCGCTGTTTTGGTCGTCGGTGGCGAAACCCCGCCGCCGCCGACATGGCACACCTGGGGCCCGCCTCTGGGTCACTGCTCGTGGGCCCCCTGGCCCCAGTTGACCACGTTGACTGTGGTCAACTGTGCTGAGTGGGCACACAGTGTCACTGACACGCAGGCCCCACCACATATTTTGTTAAATAAACGTTTTTACAAATAAAAATAATTAGTTAAGCTAAATGGTCACTGACATCTGGGGCCCAGCAGCTAATTAACCATGTTTAATTAAAATAACCCACTGTTAGCCCTCTGTGTATGACAGGTAGGACCCACTGGTCAGTTTGACCAGTCAGCCAGTCTATTGACCTGCTGATGTCATACTGACAATCTGCTGACATCATAATTCCCTTCTGTTAATTTATTTAATTCCAGAAAATGATTAAACTTTGAAAATTCATAGAAAATAAACTGTAACTCGGATGAAAATGTTTTCTACATGATAGTTGCTCAGAAAAACATGACGAATCCGGATACGTGGTCCGTTTACCTGTCAGATACCTCTAACTATCTGAACATGGAATATTCCCCCTCCGGTCATCTGTCTGACACAGCTCCGGAACCGGGAAAACATTCCCGGTTGAATTCCCCCTTCACCTTTATCATGTACCCATATGTTAGGCCACACCCGGCACAGCATTTTGCTACGTTATGCTTTGTGATGCTATATTTGCTTTATATTTATTGTTTCTTCCCCCTCTTCTCTCCAGTAGACCACGAGGCCGATGTTGCCCCTGTGATCGACTACGTCGACGACGACCCCTCCTTGCCAGAGCAACCAGGCAAGCCCCCCCCCCCTTGATCATCCCGATATCGCCCATTCCATTCTCTCAAGCTTGCATTAGATTTTGCTATTGTTATTGTTTGCTTCTATTCTGATGCATAGCCTGCTTTTGTAACCTGCTTATTGTTACCTTACCTGCTTATCCTAAACTACTTAGTATAGGTTGGTTAGTGATCCATCAGTGACCCCCACCTTGTCCTTGTTGCCCCTGCTTCATCATCGAAGACCCGATCAACGGGATCGAAGACCAGGCCCCGGCACCGCACATCACTTTTCCCTTAGTTGCTCGAAACTGCTGGGTTACTATCGAGTGCCGAGGGTCAGACCTCTACAGCACTTCTGATGTTAACCTTGTAGTGTAGTTATTCGGTCGTGGTCATCAAGGGTGATTCTGCCTTAACCACTTCCGATACGACTCTATCGTGCAACCCCTCAAGTGTGAACCTCGGGGGTGATTCCTCTTATGTTCACCTTGATGATTACATCGAGTGGAATTCACCGGGGGTGATTCCTCGGGTTTTCCCCTTGATGTTTAGACACACAGTTACTATGATTATTATGACTTTACACTGAACCATGTTACTAAAGACGGGTCGACCCTGAGGGGTACCCGCCCGAGCATAATTGCGAGTGATGTGGAGTCGGGTTGACCTGGAAGGTGCCCGCGAGATAATTACGAGGCGTGGCCGGGTATTCTTAGCCCTTGCTGCAAGTCCTCGAGACGGGGCAACGGGGTCACATCTTTCATGAGTCTCTGCTTGTTACCGCGCATTCCTAATCCACTATGATTTGGATATTTGATCCGAGGGGCCTCTGGCCTGATAGCACTAACCATCACGTGGGCATAGTATGGGCATTCTGTGTCGTATGCATCCGCCGAAGCTTAATAGATGTCAGCGACTGAGCGACGCGCCGGGTTGGACTGCGTAAGCACCTACCTTTTTGAAGGAGGTAGCTAGGTCTACTCATCGGCCGCGTTCGCAACATGCAGGAGTTCCCGGGGAGATGGCCCATGACCCCTGGGGGCATAGGTTTAGACCGGCATGCTGACCTCTCTATTAAGCCTAGGTCGGGTTGCGGCGTATTGTTTGGCCGAGGCTGGGCATGACCCAGCAAAGTGTGTCCGACCAGAGTTAATCGAGCGTGGTGGGTAAGTTGGTGCACCCCTGCAGGGAAGAAAACATCTATCGATAGCCTGTCCTATGGTAACGGGCACTTAGAGTTGTATCCCGATCGATACAACTAGAACTGGATACTTGTGATGAGAATTGGTTTGTGATGAGAAATGGATAGTACGGCTCTGGGATTTCTTTCTTGCAGGGAGTCGAGAAAGGATCTCTGGCCGAGGTTGATAACACTACTACTATTTTACTTTATGCTACTCTACTCCCTCCTGTTTGCTGCAAGATGGTGGTTTCCAGAAGATGCTAGTCTTCGATAGGACTAGGCCTTCTCTCTATTCTGGCATTTCTGCAGCCCAGTCCACATATACAGCCTTCCTTTGATAATGTTGCATATGTAGTGTAGATCCTTGGTTGCGAGTACTTTGGATGAGTACTCACGGTTGCTTTGCTACCCCTTTTCCCCCTTCTTTCTTCTTTTTGGTTGTTGCAACCAGATGGTGGAGTCCAGGAGCCAGATGCCACCTTTGACGACTGCTACTACCCCGAGGGCGCCTACTACCACGTGATGGAGACCGCCGATGACCAGGAGTAGTTAGGAGGCTCCTAGGCAGGAGGCCTTGCCTTTTCGATCGATGTTGCTTTTGTGCTAGCCTTCTTAAGGCAAACTTGTTTAACTTATGTCTGTACTCAGATATTGTTGCTTCCGCTGACTCTTGTGTATTCGAGCTTATGTATTCGAGCCCTCTGGCTTGTAATATAAAGCTTGTATTATTTTTAATTTGTGTCTAAAGTTGTGTTGTGATATCTTCCCGTGAGTCCTTGATCTTGATCGTACACATTTGCGTGTATGATTAGTGTACGATTGAATCGAGGGCGTCACAAGTTAGTATCAGAGCCGATTACCTGTAGGTAGCCCCCTTTCCAACTCCTTGGATGAAGTTGAGTCTAGTCACTGAAAAACTTTTACTAACATTGGTTGTGTGTCTTACGGGCCCACGCCGCCATTGGGTGGTATTAGGATCTTTTACTCCTCGTCTATACTCTAGGACTCTGATCTCTCCTCCATTCGGGTTAAACGAATTTACTAACTCTAACATTAGGATCCCGTGACCACATTCACCCCAAAGTTGGATAAGCCATAGTTACTCCTTAGAATAGCATCTTGAATAGTACGCACACTGTCGTGTTGACTACTAAGTGGTATCCATCGTACCTCTTTCATTATGCCTGTTTCATCATGAATGATCCTTTGTCTTTACAAATGCTCGACGCTGGACTACCCCTGTTGCATGTTAGCATGATGGTTAGACCCGCTGGTCGTGGCCGTGGTGCCAATGATCCACCACCGCCTGAATTCTTTGCTCGAATGATGCAAATGTTCGAGCTGAACCGCCAGTTCATAGAAGGAATTATGGCTCAGTTTCCTCGTCCGAACATGAATCAACAGCCAACCCCAGTAACTCTGCAGGACTTCATGTGCCTCAACCCAACTATTTACCGCAGCTCAACTCAACCCCTTGATGCTGATGACTGGCTCCGAGATATCACATATGAAATGGAGTCTGTTAGTGTGGCCCCTGCTAGCTATGTCACATTTGCAACATTCTTTCTAAAGGGTCCCGCTGCTCAATGGTGGGACAGCCACAGGCGTACCCTACCTACTGGAATGGTCATCGCTTGGCCGGATTTCCAAGCTGCCTTCCGTGCACGTTTCATTCCTCAGGGAATCATGGACAGGAAGAAGCGAGAGTTCCGCAACCTCACCCAAGGCAAAAAGTCTATAGATGCTTCTCAGCGGGAATTCTTGGACTTGTCTCGTTATGCTGAAGAAGACATTGCTACTGATGCTCGTAAGCAGGAAAAGTTTTGTGATGGACTTCAACCTGATATCAAGCTAGCACTGCTCGTTCATGACTATGCTGATTTCGCCACTTTGGTGCACAAGGCTATTCAGGTTGAGACTGGTCTTCAGGAACACCAGGGATCCCTTAGGCGTAGTCGCGACGCTGGCTCATCTTCGGGCCCGTCAACGCAGAAGCGTCAGATATGGATCCCCCACAACATGTATCGTCGAACTGCACCTGCACCAAGACAGTCCTATGTTGCACCTTGTCTGCCTCCTCCACCGCAGAGGCAGCCTCTTTGGGCTAAACCACCCCAAGCTTCTGCTCCCAATCCCAATGATGGTCTGTGCTTCAAGTGTGGCCTTCCAGGTCACCGTTCCAGGAAATGCCCTCAGAACCAGAATCAGCTGGCTCTGCCTTCAATTGACCGTAGCAATCAGCCCCATAACAACAATGCCAGACCTTATGGTCATGGTCAGGCTAATCATATTGATCTGAATGAAGCTCAAGACCAGCCTGCCACTGTGATGGGTACTCTTCTTGTTAATTCAGTACCACCATCTGTTTTGTTTGATTCAGGAGCATCGCATTCTTTCATATCAGAAGAGTTTGCATTCATGCATGGCATTAAATACGAAGAGATGCACACTTCACTAGTGGTAAAAAACCCTGCGGGCCAATGCCAAACCTCCATGGTTAGCCACAACGTTTCAGTTGAAATTGAAGGGTTGGAATTTTTTGCATCCCCCATTATTCTGAAGTCTTCCAATATTGACCTCATTCTGGGAATGGATTGGTTGAAAGCACATACGGCTTCTATCGTTTGCGCCACTAAAACCGTCCACCTTCTGCACCCTTCAGATGAGATAGTAAGCTACAATGCTCGTCTGGTTCAAAACGCTGAAGCTCGACTTTATGTCTTGAATGCGTTGAACGCAACACCTCTTGAGAGAATTGAAAAGATTCCAGTCATTTGCGACTTCCAAGACGTCTTTCCAGAAGAACTTCCAGGGATACCCCCTGCCCGGGCTGTCGAGTTCGTCATCGACTTGAAACCAGACACCGTTCCTATTGCTAAATGACCCTACAAGATGCCGCCTCATGAACTCCTTGAACTTAAGGAGGAAATCGACAAATCTCTTCGCAACGGTTTTATTCGTCCAAGTTCCTTTGCTCGGGGAGCACCTTCTCTCTTCGTCAAGAAGAAGGACGGAACGAACCGTTTGGTCCAAGACTACCGTCCTATCAACCAAGCTACAATTCAGAACAAATATCCCCTTCCTCGGATCAATGATATGTATGATCAAGTGGCTGGTTCATCGATATTCTCTAAACTCGACTTGAGGTTGGGTTACCACCAGATCCGTGTTCGTGAAGAGGATATTCCAAAGACCGCATTCGTGACTCGTTATGGTTCTTACGAGTACACAGTTATGTCTTTTGGCTTAACCAATGCTCCAACTACATTCTCTCGTCTGATGAACTATATATTCATGGATTACCTCGACAAGTTCGTCGTAGTCTATCTGGATGATATACTGGTATATTCGAAGAATAAAGAAGAACATGCTGAACATCTTTGTCTTGTTTTGGAGAAGCTTCGAGAACATCAACTTTATGCCAAGTATTCCAAGTGTGAATTCTGGTTACCCGAAGTCACCTACCTTGGTCATGTCATCTCCAAGGATGGTATTGCCGTCAACCTAGAGGGAGTTCAGGCTATTCTTGACTAGACCCCTCCGAAGACTGTCAAGCAAGTCAGAAGCTTCCTCGGACTTGCCAACTATTGTCGGCGTTTCGTTGAGAACTTCTCCACGATCGCCAAGCCACTGACTAATCTGCTTCACAAAGGCATTAAGTTCGATTGGACTGAAAAGTGTCAAGAAAGTTTCCAGGCACTCAAGGACAAGCTGACTTCTGCCCCAGTGCTTGCTCCCCCTGATTCTCGCAAGGACTTCGTCATCTATTGCGACGCTTCACGTCAAGGATTAGGTTGTATCCTAATGCAAGAGCGCAGGGTGATTGCTTATGCCTCCCGTCAAGTACGTCCTCACGAAGAGAACTACCCAGTTCATGACCTCGAGCTTGCTGCGGTTATCTTTGCACTGAAGCTATGGCGACTGTACCTTCTCGGTAATCGTTGCGAGATCTTCACCGATCATCAGAGTCTGAAGTACTTGTTCACTCAGCCAGATCTGAACCTCCGTCAGCAGCGGTGGATGGAAGCTATTGCTGACTACAACTGTGGTATATCCTATACCCCTGGCAAGGCTAATGTAATGGCTGATGCCTTGAGCCGCAAGTCTTATTGCAATAATCACATGGTCTACAAAGCTCAACCCCGCCTTTATGAAGAGCTGTACAAGCTGAACCTTCAACTAGTTCCACAGGGTTCTCTAAATAACCTTGTCTTGGAACCAACTCTTCTGAAAGCAATTAAGTCTGCTCAAGCCAAAGATGCTCACGTTGATTTGATGAAAAGGGATCTTGCATTAGAGAAATCTAGAGATTTCTCACTTGGCGAAGATGGAACCTTATACTTCAGAGATCGCATTGTAGTGCCCTGGTTCGAGCTTATGACAGAGAAGGTGATGAAAGAAGCGCATGACACCCCTCTCTCTATTCACCCGGGAAGTACCAAGATGTATATAGACATCCATCAAAAGTACTGGTGGTCTAAGATGAAGCAAGACATTGCTCGATATATTGAAGAATGTGACATTTGACGTCGCGTCAAAGCAGAACATCAGAAACTGGCTGGACTTCTACAACCGCTTCCGATTCCTGAATGGAAGTGGGATAAGATTCAGATGGACTTCGTCACTGGCCTTCCCAAGTCTCAGAAAGGTGACGATGCTATCTTTGTCGTCATCGACCAATTCTCGATGGTTGCTCACTTTCTGCCAGTCAAGGAGACAATCACTGCTAGTCAATTAGCAAAGTTGTATATCTCCAGAATTGTGTCACTTTACGGCATTCCGAAGGAGATCAGTTCAGACCGCGGTAGTATATTCACTTCGAAGTTCTGGGATAGTTTCCAAGAGGCAATGGGAACTCATATTACCTGGAGCACTGCTTATCATCCCCAATCCCAAGGCCAAGTCGAGTGAGTCAATCAAATTCTTGAAGACATGCTTCGGGCTTGTGTTATTTCTTTCGGTAAGAAGTGGGAAGAATCTCTCCCTTATGTGGAGTTCTCTTATATCAACAGTTATCAAGCCAGCTTGAAAATGGCACCTTTCGAAGTGCTTTATGGACGTAAGTGTCAAACCCCTCTGAATTGGTCAGAAACTAGGGAACGGACGCTCATTGGTCCAGACATTATTCAACAAGCTGAAGAGCAGGTTCGCATTGTCCGGGATAATCTCAAGGCAGCCCAGTCCCGTCAGAAGAGCAACTATGACCGGAAACACTTGGGTTCAACTTATCAACCTGGTGAACAAGCTTATCTGCATGTCACTCCTTTGAGAGGCACTCATCGGTTCAGAGTCAAGGGCAAGCTAGCTCCGCGCTACATTGGTCCCTTCCGTATTCTCGCCCGTCGTGGACTGGTGGCTTATCAATTGGAGTTGCCACCTCAGTTCTCTCATGTCCATGACGTCTTCCACGTGTCGCAACTTCGTCGATGCTTCAAGGATCCGAAACATGAAGTGGATACAGAATTGATTGAAGTTCAAGATGATCTCACATACAAAGAGCATCCTATCCGTATTCTTGAAGAAGATGAACCTCGAACCCGCCAGAAGGTTACAAAGTTCCTCAAGGTGCAATGGTCGAATCATACTAAAGATGAAGCCACTTGGGAGCGCAAAGATAACCTCCGGGCTGAATACCCCGAACTGTTCCCTTCTACCTCTTAATTCTCGGGACAAGAATTTCTTTTAGAGGAGGAGAGTTGTAACACACCGGTGTAATGATGCTATAGTAACCCCTGAGGATAAGTTAATCATTTTGCTAAACAAGTGTTTGATCATCATTGTGTCCTCTCTCTTTCAAATTCCAGTTGTATTCAATTTCAAATTATGAGTGAAATTCAAAATGCTCAAACATGAAAACTAAAATGTTCATCATGTGGAAAATATTCTTCTGCTAATATTGGTGGTGAACAAACATTTTTGCAAAGTGTCTAAATGGCCAAAAAAAGGCTAACACGGAAAGTTTTTAAATGAAAAGGCAAAAGGCTGCTGAAAAAAGGGAAATGAGGGAAAGGCCCTCTGCCTCACCTGGGCTTCGGCCCACCCGAGCCAACTGGCCCAACTAGGCCGGCCCACTCCCCCTCCCCTGTCGTCTCCCACCTTCCACTGTTCGACCAAATGGGCGTCGCGGGCGCCACCCGACCACCTCGCCGGCCATCCCAAGAGGGGATAAGGGCGACGCCTCGGGCATCCCTCCCACTCACCTCACCTACCGCCACTCCCGCGTCTCTGTCCCCTCCCTCTCCCCCTTCTCTCCCCCCTCACCGAGCGCCATCGCCGCTGCCTCCCGTCATCTCCGCAACCACCGGCGGCCCCGTGCCCGCTGGCCTTGTCAACGGGCCTCGCCGCGGTCGACCACCTCTCCTGGTGCTGCAAGGTGGAGACGCGGAGCCCCGCTGCCTCCGTTCGCCATCGTCTGCATGTTCGATCGCCTTCAAACCCCTCCGACTCCAGTGATGCTCACTGCTGCTACTAACCTGTCGCCAGCTTTTCGTATCCACTAGGTGAGCCTTCCCGTCCCTCTCTTTCCCAGCTAGCTGCCGTTGTATGGCCGTAGCCGCCGCCGTGCTTGCGCCTGAACACGTCGCCGCCGACGAGCTCGTTGCCGTCATTGTGGCCATTGACACGCTCGCCCGAGCTCACCGTTGTGCTCCTGGGGTTCCTAGGAGCCCAACGCGCACGCGCACGCTCCCTCCCGTGCCTCCTAGCGCCGTCCCCAATGAACGTCCGAACGCATCGCCGTGGAGCTCGCCGCCGGCAAGAATCTGGTGACCAAATGGTCATGGGCCAGTGCCCAGCGCGCTCACCGCACCGCGTAGGCCTCGTCTAGCCGCTTGGTTTGCCCGCAAACGCCCCCTAGCCCCGATCACGATGATGATCGAAGTCCAGCGTCCGCCCCGCTCGACGACGTCGTCATTGCAGCCCGCCCCCGCCCGAGCTAAGGTCGCAGTTGGATGCGTTGCTTCTCCCGCGTCCGAACGAGCCCGACCACGCTCGAAACGGCCCCCTGTGGCGTTTTTCTGGCGAAGTCCGGTGAGCCCTGCCGCTGTTTTGGTCGCCGGCGGTGAAACCCCGACGCTGCCGACATGGCACACCTTTGGCCCGCCTCTGGGTCACTACCCGTGGGCCCCCTGGCCCTAGTTGACCACGTTGACCGTGGTCAACTGTGCTGACTGGGCACACAGTGTCACTGACACGCAGGCCCCACCACATATTTTGTTAAATAAACTTTTTACAAATAAAAATAATTAGTTAAGCTAAATACTCACTGACATGTGGGGCCCAGCAGCTAATTAACCATGTTAATTAAAATAACCCATTGTTAGCCCTCTGTGTATGACAGGTAGGACCCACTGGTCAGTTTGACTAGTCAGCCAGTTTGTTGACCTGCTGATGTCATGTTGACACTCTGCTGACGTCATAATTCCCTTCTGTTAATTTATTTAATTCCAGAGAATGTTTAAAACTTCGAAAATTCATAGAAAATAAACCGTAACTCGGATGAAAATGTTTTCTACATGAAAGTTGCTCAGAAAAACGTGACGAAACCGGATACGCGAACCATTTACCTGTCAGATACCTCTAACTATCTGAACATGGAACATTCCCCCTCCGGTCATCTGTCTGACACAGCTCCGGAACCGGGAAAACATTCCCGGTTGAATTCCCCCTTCACCTGTATCGTGTAGCCATACGTTAGGTCACACCCGGCACAACATTTTGCCACGTTATGCTTCGTGATGCTGTGTTTTCTTTATATTTACCGTTTCTTCCCCCTCTTCTCTTTGGTAGACCCCGAGAACGATGTTGCCCCTATGATCGACTACATCGACGATGACCCCTCCTTGCCAGAGCAACCAGGCAAGCCCCCCCTTTGATCATCCTGGTATCGCCCATTCCATTCTCTCAAGCTTGCATTAGATTTTGCTATTGTTATTGTTTGCTCCTATTCTGAAACATAGCCTGCTTTTGTAACCTGCTTATTGTTACCTTACCTGCTTATCCTAAACTGCTTAGTATAGGTTGGTTAGTGATCCATCAGTGACCCCCACCTTGTCCTTGTTGCCCTTGCTGAAGGAAATATGCCCTAGAGGCAACAATAAAGTTATTATTTATTTCCTTATTTCCTGATGAATGTTTATTATTCATGCTAGAATTGTATTAACTGGAAACATAATACTTGTGTGAATATATAGACAAACATAGTGTCACTAGTATGCCTCTACCTGACTAGCTCATTAATCAAAGATGGTTATGTTTCCTAGCCATGGACAAAAATTTGTCATTTGATTAACGGGATCACATCATTAGGAGAATGATGTGATTGACTTGACCCATTCCGTTAGCTTAGCACTTGATTGTTTAGTATGTTGCTACTGCTTTCTTCATGAGTTATACATGTTCCTGTGACTATGAGATTATGCAACTCCCGTTTACCGGAGGAACACTTTGTGTGCTACCAAACATCACAACGTAACTGGGTGATTATAAAGGTGCTCTACAGGTGTCTCCAAAGGTACTTGTTGGGTTGGCATATTTCGACATTAGTATTTGTCACTCCGATTGTCGGAGAGGTATCTCTGGGCCCACTCAGTAATGCACATCACTATAAGCCTTGCAAGCATTGCAACTAATGAGTTAGTTGCGAGATGATGTATTACGGAACGAGTAAAGAGACTTGCCGGTAACGAGATTGAACTAGGTATTGAGATACTGACGATCAGATCTCGGGCAAGTAACATACCGATGACAAAGGGAACAACGTATGTTGTTATGCGGTTTGACCGATAAAGATCTTCGTAGAATATGTGGGAGCCAATATGAGCATCCAGGTTCCGCTATTGGTTATTGACCGGAGACATGTTTCGGTCATGTCTACATAGTTCTCGAACCCGTAGGGTCCGTGCGCTTAAGGTTTCGATGACAGTTATACTATGAGTTTATGTGTTTTGATGTACCGAAGAAGTTCGGAGTCCCGGATGAGATTGGGGACATGAGGAGGAGTCTCAAAATGGTCGAGATGTAAAGATCGATATATTGGACGACTATATTCAGACTTCGGAAAGGTTCCGAGTGATTCAGGTATTTTTCGAAGTACCGGAGAGTTAAGGGAATTCGCCGGGGAGTATATGGGCCTTATTGGGCCATACGGGAATAGAGGAGAGAGGCCAAAAGGAAGGAGGCGCACAGCCCCCCTCTGGTCCGAATTGGACAAGGGGTGCAGCCCCTTTTCCTTCTTCCTCTCCCCCTTTTTCTTTCTCTCCTACTCCAACAAGGGAAGGAAGAGTCCTACTCCCGGTGGGAGTAGGACTCCCCCCTTGGCGCGCCCTCCTCCTTGGCCCGCCACCTCCCCCCTTGCTCCTTTATATACGGGGGCAGGGGCCACCCCATAGACACAACAGTTGATCTCTTGATCTCTTAGCCGTGTGTGGTGCCCCCCTCCACCATAGTCCTCCTCGATAATATTGTAGCGGTGCTTAGGCGAAACCCTGCGACGGTTGAACATTAAGATCGTCACCACGCCGTTGTGCTGACGGAACTCTCCCTCGACACTCGGCTGGATCGGAGTTCGAGGGACGTCATCGAGCTGAACGTGTGCTAGAACTCGGAGGTGCCGTAGTTTCGGTGCTTGATCGGTCAGGCCGTGAAGATGTACGACTACATCAACCGCGTTGTTCTAACGCTTCCGCTTTCAGTCTACGAGGGTACGTGGACAACACTCTCCCCTCTCGTTGCGATGCATCACCATGATCTTGCATGTGCGTAGAATAAATTTTGAAATTTCTATGTTCCCCAACACCTGCTTCATCATCGAAGACCCGATCAACGGGATCGAAGACCAGGCCCCGGCACCGCACATCACTTTTCCCTTAGTTGCTCGACACTACTGGGTTACTATCGAATGCCGAGGGTGAGACCTCTACAACACCTTTTATGTTAACCCTGTAGTGTAGCTATTCGGTCCTGGTCATCGAGGGTGATTCCGCCTTAACCACTTCCGATACGACTCTGTTGTGCAACCCCTCAAGTGTGAACCTCGGGGGTGATTCCTCTTACGTTCACCTTGATGATTACATCGAGTGGAATTCACCGGGGGTGATTCCTCGGGTTTTTTCCCTTGATGTTTAGACACACAGTTACTATGATTATTATGAATTTACACTAAACCATGTTACAAAAGACGGGTCGACCCTGAGGGGTACCCGCTCGAGCATAATTGCGAGTGATGTTTAGTCGGGTTGACCTGGAAGGTGCCCGCGAGATAATTACGAGGCATGGCCGGGCATTCTTAGCCCTTGCCGCAAGTCCTCGAGACGGGGCAACGGGGTCACATCTTTCGTGAGTCTCTGCTTGTTACCGCGTGTTCCCAATCCACTATGATTTGGATATTTGATCTGAGGGGCCTCTGGCCTGATAGCACTAACCATCACGTGGGCATAGTATGGGCATTCTGCATCGTATGCATCAGCCGAAGCTTAATAGATGTCAGCGACTGAGCGGCGCGCGCTGGGTTGGACTGCGTAAGCACCTGCCTTCTTGAAGGAGGTAGCTAGGTCTGCTCATCGGCCACAATTGCAACATGCAGGAGTTCCCGGGGAGATGGCCCATGACCCCTGGGGGCATAGGTTTATACCGGCGTGTTGACCTCTCTATTAAGCTAGGTCGGGTTGCGATGTATTGTTTGGCCGAGGCCGGGCATGACCCAGGAAAGTGTGTCTGGCCGGAGTTAATCGAGTGTGGTGGGTAAGTTGGTGCACCCCTGCAGGGAAGAAAACATCTATCGATAGCCTGTCCTACGGTAACAGACACTTGGAGTTGTATCCTGATCGATACAACTAGAACTGGATACTTGTGATGAGAATTGGTTTGTGATGAGAAATGGATAGTACGGCTCTGGGATTTCTTTCTCGCTGGGAGTCGAGAAAGGATCTCTGTCCGAGGTTGATAACACTACTACTACTTTAATTTATGCTACTCTACTCCCTCATGTTTGCTGCAAGATAGTGGTTTCCAGAAGATGCTAGTCTTCGATAGGACTAGGCCTTCTCTCTATTCTGGCATTTCTGTAGCCCAGTCCACATATACAGCCTTCTATTGATAATGTTGCATATGTAGTGTAGATCCTTGCTTGCGAGTACTTTGGATGAGTACTCACGGTTGCTTTGCCACCCCTTTTCCCCCTTCTTTCTTCTTTCTGGTTGTTGCAACCATATGGTGGAGTCCAGGAGCCAGATGCCACCTTTGACGACTGCTACTACCCCGAGGGCGCCTACTACCACGTGATGGAGACCGTCGATAACCACGAGTAGTTAGGAGGCTCCTAGGCAGGAGGCCTTGCCTTTTCGATCTATGTTGCTTTTGTGCTAGCCTTCTTAAGGCAAACTTGTTTAACTTATGTCTGTACTCAGATATTGTTGCTTCCGCTGACTCTTGTGTATTCAAGCTTATGTATTCAAGCCCTCGAGGCCCCTGGCTTGTAATATAAAGCTTGTATTTTTTTTAATTTGTGTCTAGAGTTGTGTTGTGATATCTTCCCGTGAGTCCTTGATCTTGATCGTACACATTTGCGTGTATGATTAGTGTACGATTGAATCGAGGGCGTCACAACAACACAGTACACATAGCATTTGCTGGGGTGAGCAACACATCAAGCCCAAAATAAAAAGAAGAAACAAATGCCAACAATGACAGCTCGACAAAGCGCGGATGACCCGCCATCTCTGCTCCCTCCGGAAACAAACCACCACAGCCCAAGGCTCCAATCCACCGTGTACCAAGCAGCACCTCCAAGAAGGGATGCGACGTCGATGACGCAGCTGCCCGGACGTGTCCTAGTGTTTCCCCCGGCACACGGAGGGGAGTGGGGGATGGCTACCACCGACACCCTCTAGGAAGGAATGGTGGCACCCGTCAGTGTCACCGCATCGGAGTTGGACGCACCAGCAAAGATTTCTCCCGCACTCCAAACCCCACCGCTCAACCGGAGCCGGCCACCCAAACCACCGCCCAACACCATGCGCCATCGCGGTTACGCCACCATCCATGTTGTCTCACTGCGAACACCAACACGAGGCCAAAATACAAGAGAGAAGTGCCAAGCGACGGGAGCAGCAACATCGAAGCCAAGCGGGAGGGAACCACCTCCACTGCTATCGTGCGAGAGGCCCGCGCCTCCGACACCGTCGTGGTCGCCGTACGGATACGACAGTAGGGCATACCAGGCCACCCCTGGCCTGGCCAGGCCAGAAACTATACCCGCTAAGCCCCGCCGGCCATGCTGCAGCAGGGCAGTGTCGGTACCACCAACACCCAGCCTCTCCCCCGCCTCCCGAAAGTCACGCCATAGACCCGCCCCGCCGTCGTCCCGCCCGGGCCCTTGCGGGCCCAAATCTGGGCCGAGCGGCTGCCGTCAGGTCGCGCCACCCCGCCACCAACGACGATGTCGCCGCCCAGAAGCCCGCCCGAGTCGGGGACCCCCGCTGCCACTCGGACCTTCGCCACCTAGGAGCACCCCCGGTGCAGCTTCGCCCCGCGCCGGAGAGCCATCGGGAGGGGAAGGTCAGGGGCCTTCGCCACCATTGTCCCTGGGGCAAGGCCGACGGCGGTGGGGAGAAAGGGGAGAGTGGAGCTAGTTGAAGGGAAGGCCGATGCGTGGCCGGTCGCCCGCGGGGGCGACGTGGTTGCGAAGGGGAGTCGCACCTTCTCCTTATTCTTGAGGTCAACAATGAAAAGAAAGCACCATATTGCTCGACAAGTAAAGCACCTCTACTCTCAGCAAAAAAGAAAATGTCTAGTCTCTCGCTCCATAGATATGCCAGTTTAGGGTGTAGCCAGTGACCCCCACCCTCAGGCCTTGTTTGATTGATGGGTAGGAAAAAACCTGGGCCATAAACCCCTAGGGGGGATTCCCCTGTGCACATGCGACCCCTCCCACCACGTGGGAGATGTTCTCATTGCCCAGGTTCCCAAATGGTAACATGGGAGGGAAGGAAATCCCTCACATACTATAGACAAATATAATACATCAGATCTTACATAAAAATTCTACAGATAATTTTGAAAAACAACCAAACCATAGATAAAAATTCCACAAATAATTCGGAGAAATGACAAAAACCACAGGCACATAACAAAGGTTCAGAATTCATGTCAACTAGAATTTTAAAAATATTACTACAACTTATCCATCACTTCATCAAGCTTAAGATATTATTCTGCATTTCACGACAATCAATCATTGGCCTAAGCCGTTTTCATGTGCCAAAATAAAAGCAATCTCTACAAGAGTTATTGATACATCATTGTCTAATTTGTGCACTAGAAAAAGTTCCGGATTATAAGTTGACATGTCCAAGGTAGGGATACTTTCGAACAATATGGGCCGCAAGGCAACAAGCACGTCCTACTTGGGTCTTTTCTCCACTCCTTCCCCGACATCATGTACCACAACTTGATGTTCATGTACCACAACTTGATGTTGGCTGAATGACAAAAAGAAATAACTTAGCTGGCATCAGTTCAGAATCTCACAACACTATTTTGTAGTATAAGCAAATTAATGAAATAGTATCAACCAACATATGATTTGTGCACTGTGCATAAAAAAATCAAGTCTACAAATATATTTTAGGAAGGCAATCACAAGGTTGTCCAGTAACCCAATTTATTTACTTGAAAAAGTCTCCAGATTAACAGGGCAATCTATTGCTGTGAGGTGAGTTATGAGGCAATAGGAGGTGAAACCAAAATGGGAGGAGGACACCAAATTAAGTATCACCAATAGTTGAACTAGCAAGCTTGTAAAGGTACACAGAAACTACCAAACAGAAGGCAGTAACATTTCTCCAAATGTGTGGCTCTTCTAGTCAGTTTTAAAAGAATGGAGTGTGTTTTGTCTTTGCTTATCTATCATCGGTCGACAAAGGGAAACAAGCTTATACAAGGCTCAAGTTAATAATGCCACAAAGTAAATAAATATAAAATGGATGTAGTGCAAAACAAGAAGGTGAATTGTTTACACACCTTATGCTATCTACATCTCAGAAATCTCCTCCTTCAACCAATAAAGCCCAAGATTTGAGTCCTTGGTATTGATGAATATTTCTTGATTTATTGGGAATTTGAAAAGCCACAGTGCATTTGCTTTTTCTGCAACTGATAGATCTTCCATTGGTCAGCCACATAGTTTCAAGTCGAGAACATGTCATCTTGCTTTGATTCCTTCAACTCGTTAATCAGTTTTGCAGATTGTTTCTTATGATAAAATCCATGTAGTCCTCAAGTACAACAGTGATCTGGCTTTGCTTCCTCTTTTTCACAGGCAGTGCTCCCTTTTGTTTAGAGTTAGTAGATGTTGTAGCTTCAGGTATCTCTTCTTGATGCCCCTTTCCCTTGTAGATCAGATGAGGACATACCATCATCAACATTGGTAGAGGAGATATGGTTCAAATCATTGGTAGAGGAATCCATAGGAGAAATGGCATCGCTTGTGAGATCCACTTGCGGAATTGATACGAAGTTCAAGTCTCCTGAAGCAACACTTCCTGCTCCAAAAAAACAAACATATCAACATGTTCGCTCAGAAACATCAGATTCATCTATGAAGCAAGAATCTCAACAATCTCCCAAATACTATATAATGAAAGCAAGAATGAAAATGATTTAATATGCAGGGTCAACGGAAACACGTGATATAGGAAACACACCTTCATGTAGTGAAGCCAATGACTTGAAGAGCATGAATGGTTTTGAACGGAACTTCTTTATTCTTGGATGATCCTATTGAATGCAGCAACATAGTATGGTTGGGATCAATAAAACAATGCCTTGAAGAGCATGAATGGCAGTGAACAAACAATTTATCAAGAAAAGAGCCAACCTTGATAAGTTTATTCCATATTACAGGTTCAACAATGATCATGCAAAGTGTATCATCCCATCCCGTGCCACTTTTTTCCGAGAGTCTCTCACTACCTTATAATTTCCTTCTAAATCCTTATCCTTCTCTTGGATTTGTTGCTTGGTGAAATGAGCTAGTGGAAATTTCTGATTGAATGTATTTTTAATGCTAGTCCAGCCTTCAGCAGTCCATCCATTTGACCTCGATAGATGGGATTGTTGTGGTCAAGCATTATATCAACAAGACTTTTCTCATATGCATGGTCCCAAGATGCCCTAGGCGCTGCCATAGCTACATTATTGAAACAACAATGGGGTACTAGTTAAATT
This sequence comes from Triticum aestivum, assembly GCF_018294505.1. NCBI lineage: Eukaryota > Viridiplantae > Streptophyta > Magnoliopsida > Poales > Poaceae > Triticum > Triticum aestivum. The sequence continues at coordinate 642,072,345 of NC_057798.1, read as the reverse complement.
TCTCTCTACCACTACTTTACCTAAGAAAATGTGAGAGAAAAATTATAAAATAAACTCATGTCTGAAGTTGTTATAATCAGCCCACATTTGCATCACGATCTGATCTGTAAGAGTGTTTACATTGTTTGCCTCATTGTGATGATGTTGGTTGACATCATCTTCCTCTGGAACATCAACATATGTTTCTGGTGGAATTAACGGTGGTTGGTGATCCAACCATCCCTTATCACCACTTTGAGCTCTAATGATGTTATGGAATACATCACATGCTACCGGAATCTTGATTTGTGACTATATAGTGTAGTGATTGACCACTTTCAAGATAGGGAGCCATTTTTTTAGAACACCAATGCTCCTTTCGATGCGGTTCCGGAGAATTGCATGGGTATGGTTGAAAAGCTCCCTATGGTTGGCATAGCCCGTATTAGATGAGCACCGCCTCCTAAATTCACTCAGGTGGTACCGAACTGTAGGATCGGAAGTATGTCTAGAGGGGGGTGATTAGACTACTTGACCAAATAAAAACTTATCCTTTTTCCAATTTTAGTCTTTGGCAGATTTTAGCTAACTTAGCACAAGTCAAGCAATCTTAACACAATTCAAGCAAGCATGCAAAGAGTATATGAGCAGCGGAAAGTAAAGCATGCAACATGCAAGAATGTAAAGGGAGGGGTTTGGGGAATTCAAACGCAATTGGAGACATAGATGTTTTTGTCGTGGTTCCGATAGGTGGTGCTATCGTACATCCACGTTGATGGAGACTTCAACCCACGAAGGGTAATGGCTGCGCGAGTCCATGGAGGGCTCCATCCAAGAAGGGTCCACGAAGAAGAAACCTTGTCTATCGCACCATGGTCGTCGCCCATGAAGGACTTGCCTCACTAGCGGTAGATCTTCACGAAGTAGGCGATCTCCTTTCCCTTACAAACTCCTTGGTTCAACTCCACAATCTTGTCGGAGGCTCCCAAATGACACCTAGCCAATCTAGGAGACACCACTCTCCAAGAAGTAACAAATGGTGTGTTGATGATGAACTCCTTGCTCTTGTGCTTCAAATGATAATCTCCCCAACACTCAACTCTCTCTCACAGGATTTGGATTTGGTGGAAAGAAGATTTGAGTGGAAAGCAACTTGGGGAAGTCTAGAGATCAAGATTCATATGGTAGGAATGGAATATCTTGGTCACAACACATGAGTAGGTGGTTCTCTCTTAGAAAATGTAAGTTAGAAGCGTAGGTTCGTTCTGATGGCTCTCTCCATGAATGAAGAGGAGGTGGAGGGGTATATATAGCCTCCACAAAAAATCTAACCATTACACACAACTTGCCAATCTCGGTGGGACCGAATTGAGAAACTCGGTCGGACCGATTCAGCAAATCTAGTGACCATTAGGATTTTCGGTGGGACCGACATGCAACTCGGTAGGACCGATATGGTTAGGGTTAGGGCATAACGTGATCTCGGTGAGACCGCTTACACAAACTCGGTGGGACCGATTTTGGTAATAAGCTAATCAGAGAGTTGGTCGGGTAAACTCGGTGGGACCGGTTTGCTCATTTCGGTGAGACCGAAATGTTACGATGAGGAAACAGAGAGTTTACATTGCTATCTCGGTGGGACCGATTGCTCATCTCGGTGGTACTGAAACATTACGAAGGAAAACAGAGAAATTACAATCCCATCTCGGTGAGACCGAGATCCCTATCGGTGAGACCGATTTGCCTAGGGTTTGTGGCAGTGGCTATGACATCTGAACTCGGTGGCGCCAGATAGAAAGGATCGGTGGGGCCGAGTTTGACTTTTGGTTTAGGTCATATGTGGATGTGAGAAAGTAGTTGAGGGCTTTGGAGCATATCACTAAGCACTTTGAGCAAGAATCTCATTAAGCAACACCTCATCCCTCCTTGATAGTATTGGCTTTTCCTATAGACTCAATGCGATCTTGGATCACTAAAATATAAAATGTAGAGTCTTGAGCTTTGAGCTTGAGCCAATCCTTTTGTCCTTAGCATTTTGAGGGGTCCACTTTTCTCATCCATGCCATGCCATTCATTGAGCTTTCCTGAAATATTTATCTAGAAGTAGCATTAGCTCAATGAGCTATATGTTGTTAGGAATTACCAAAACCACCTAGGGATAGTTGCACTTTCAATCTCCCCCTTTTTGGTAATTTATGACAACAGATACATCAAAGCTTCGAAAAATGATAATAAGATTGAAAAACATTGTCGCTTTGAGAAGTATGTGAAATGTGAGAGCTCCCCCTAAATTTGTGCATAGTTTAAGATTTGCTTTGGACTGCAAATGCACAATGAGTTAGGATCATGAGTTACTCTCCCATGTCACATAAATCTTGGTGGAGCGCTCAAAATCATAATAATTAAATACATGCACTCATGACCAAGCAAAGTGAATGATCATATAGATATAAAAGGATAATGTCATCCAACAAGCATTAATGAAGCATATGATCAAACACATGATCATCCAAGTATCACATAGGCATAAAGTATATCAAACAAGCAAACAAAGTTCAACCACCAAGACAAGAGAGAATAAAAAGCAACGCTCTCTCTCGAAGCCTATGATCTATACATTTTTCTCCCCCTTTGGCAACAAGTTACCAAAAAGTTCATAGAAAATGCATAGTATTAGATCGACTCTCAGGCTTGGTCTTCAGCTGGTGGTGTAGAAATAGCGCCAAGGACGAAGGCATCAGTTGATGAAGTTGGAGCTGGTGGAGTAGGTGCTGGAGTTGGTGGCACTGAAGCTGTAGCTGGTGAAAATGAAGTTGCTCTTGTGTCTGGAACAGGCACTACAGCAGATCTCTGTGCTCTGGGCACTCTGGCAAATGCATCAGTGGTAGTCTTGCCCTTCCTCTCATGCATGGCATCCTGAAGTTGCTCAATAACTGGCTGTATCTCAGTGACCTTCACATCCAAGTCATAGAAATTCTACTCCATGATCCTCTCCAGGCTCTCCTGATTTTGAGTCAGGGTGGACAATCCCTTCTCAATCCTCGGAGTGGAGGCAATCAAGTAGCCAAGCTGATCTTGCTTGCTCTTCAGGAAGTACTGAGATGCCTCATCAATGGTTGGCATCATTGTAGCCTTTTCAGCCCTTGCCTTCTCCTTCTTTGCTTGTGCTTGCATAGAAGATGGTTCATTTTCATCTATAACCACTGTGTTTTCCTCAAAATCTGGGTAGATGGGCATGTGTTCCTTGTCCAAGAGGTATGTGCCAGTGCCCATCTTGGAGTTGATTAGCTCCTGGATCTGTGGGGCATACCCACAACTTCTCTTTTGGTCAGCAGCTGTCCTCTTGATAGTTTCCACTATGATGCTCATGACCTTGAACTTTTGAGGCACATCAAATATGTGAAGCAGGTTGATGGCATGGCCTCTGATCATCTTGTGATCACATGACTTAGGCAAAAGAGTGTACCTAAGGATCTAGTTGATTGTTGGCAATCCCGACAGAAGGTAATGTACTGATCCAAACTTGTGTGTTTCAACAGCAGCATCTAGGATCTCCCCGTACATATGTGCCATAGAGTTGTGATCCTTCTTCTTCTTGGCATAGACATCCAAGTCATCCTCTTTCTCCTTAGGTGCATTGATCAGATTTTCCCATTCTTCAACAGTTGATTGGTACCTAGTACCTTCAGACATCCATACTATCCTTCCATCTGGATAGAAGTGAGCTATGGAGTAGAACTGCATTATAAGCTCATCATTCCACTTTTTGAGCTTCTGCCCAACAAAGTGATCCACTCCACAAGCATTGAAACTGTCATACACTCCAGGATAGTGCTCTTCATTTTCCCTGATATATTTCCAGTCCACCCATCTCATATCACAGACTATTGGCTTCTTGTCAAGCAGCACTGTCTCATAGAAGTCCTGATGTTCCTTTGTATAGAACCTGTAGTCCATAGCATTTCTCCTCCTGACTACATAGGGATCAGTCAATCTCCACTGTCTGAGTCCTGCATCCTTTCTCAGCTTCATATCCTCGGCTATAGGATGAACATCATTGTGATCTGGAATTTTGGGCTTCAACCTCCTCAAGAAATGTTCTTCATCATCTTATTCTTCAACAACAGCTTCAGGCACTCGGGCCTTGTTCTTCTCTCCGGCAGGAATGTTCCTTGTATTCCTTTTGGGTGCAGCTTTATGCTTTGGAGCAGTTGCCTTGGGAGCTTCTTTGGGCTTTGATGAAGCGGCCCCTGACCTGATGGCATCACCCATAAGCTTTTGAGCTTTAGGTGCTGGTCAGCAACCTCTTCCTCTTCCTCTTCCTCTTCTTCTTCTTCCATCATGGAAGGCTTTCCAACAACCCTGGCCTTGGTCTTCTTGACCGTTTCCTTCCTCTTCTTCCCTTCTTCTGCAGCCTCTTTGGGTTCAGATTCCAAAGGTACTTGAGTGGAGGCTCTGGCTTTAGACATCGGAACTCTTCTAGCAGGTGCTTTGGTCCTCATACCAGGCTTAGTGGCAGCAGTTGTGCCATATTCCTTCTTGAGCACCTTCTTCTTGGAAGTGGCCTCATCCTCAACAGCCACATAGTCTTCATCCTCAGACTCTGAGGTTTTCTTCTTTCTAGCCCTGGTGGCTGCCTTAGGCAAGTTGCTGGGTGTGCTCCTGCTTCCATCATAGCTGCTAGAGGGACTAGTGCCCTCACTCATGTGAACCTGTTCCTCAGACTTATTCTGACTGTCACTTTGATCAGACATGTTTCAAACACTGACAGTAGACCCTGCGAATAGATATAGATGAGGTAGATAGGATGAGCATCACAAAATACAGAGGTTTTTGCAAAATAATGAGTCAAAAACTAAGTTTTAGCTTCCATAGAAAGCATTTCGGATCTACCGATTTGTAAACTCGGTGATACCGAAGCAACTTTTGGAACCTAAACTAGTGAACTCGGTCAGACCGAGTCACAATTCGGTGGCACCAAGACTGCTAGGGTTTCACAAAGTCCTGAACTCGGTCACACCGATTTGCAATTCTCGGTCAGACCGAGAATCACATGTGCATTGGCCTTGGCCAAATCGGTGGAACCGATTTCTACAACTCGGTTGGTCCGAGATGGTTTCGGCGGAAACCTAACCCTAAATTTTCAATTCACAACTAAACTACAGAGTGTTTTCGCTGGATAAGATGATCTCAATCGTGGCAAGATACATGGCCAAAACAATGTGCTAGGAATCGGAGTGAGATTAGCAAAAGGATCAAGTCCATACCCTAGTTCGACGATGGACTTGCTACGGCGGCAACGGCAGAGACGATTCCCGTTGGCGGCGGCGGAGACCAGCAGCGGGAGGCAGCTGGCAACGAGGAGGACGATCCGGAGACCCAGGGAGGCAGCACGGACGAAAGAGTTCGGAGAAATTTCTAAAATTTGGCCCGTGGATATATATAGCCTGACCCTATCGGTGTGACCGAGTGGAACAACTCGGTGGCACCAAGATGCATCACTGCAAGCAGTTACTGCAACTCGGTGTGACCGAAAAGTTCAAATCGGTTGCACTGAGATTGAAAACCTAGATCGACTTAGTGATCTCGGTATGACCGAAATGGAAGAATAGGTCAGACCGAAATGCACAAAGAAGTTTTGGAAGTTTAAGTCTATGACGAATCGGGGACTCCGAGTGCTCCTCACACAGAGTGGTTTGAATCTGACTTGATAAAATTTTGTGATGTAGCATGAATAGAGTTTGAGACAAGAAAAGCATAGATAACTAGAGAAGGTTCTTAGGCATTCTTGTCCATCCACTTGGCAAAAGAAAAGAAACCAAACAATCAAAACTACAAGTGGATGTCCTCGAATGAGTGAAATATGCAACCAACATGCTCACACAATAAAATGACAAATGAAATATGTGGGAAAGCATGCATAACCATTCTAGCATCTATCAAGCAATTGGCAATGACTAGGTCATCTATATATGAGTATATTGACTTAGGAGTCAAATGAGAACATTTGATCATAGGTCATACTCATCGTTTAAGCTCAAGTGGGGTTGCCACTTCTACATAATGCATTGTTGTGTTCACACCATTAGAGTTGCTTTAACTCAATTCTTAAAGTAAAGCTCCCCCTAGATGTGAGATCCCCCCTTAGAGGGATGAACTAACCTTGGGTTTTGTCGATGATGACTTCATGTACGTGTTAAAGATGTGGATGCTCAATGTTGACGTAGATCATTTGGAGCAATCCTTTGGAGTGAGTTGCACTTTCAATACCTACACGGGTTAGTCGCACAAGGAACAAACAAGGATATCCATAGACATAGAGTGATACACACACAAAATGATGTCTATGAAAGCATTAGGTTACCTTGTCCCTTGTCTTACCAACAAGAGGGTTTGTGACTCCATGAACTAGTGCAAGATGTGGAAGTTGATTGCACTTGTCCTTGCCAAAATGATAAGAGTGAAGTATGTTGGCGGAGTCACCCTCAAGAACTCTCTAGTTCTTCTTCTTCGGGATCCACATCATCTTGATGGGAATCCTTGGAGTTGTAGTCGTACTTGATGAAGTAGAAATTGATGTAGTCTTGGGAACCCACTTGACCAAGGCCTTGGGAGCTTCTTCAAATGCATCAATCTCCTCTTGAAGCTCATCCTTGCCTTTTTGCTTGTGGTCTTGTGGTGGAAGATCATCTTGAGCTTGTGTCCCTTTGAAGGAAGTAGGATCATACTTCTCTTGTTGAGGAACAAACTTTGTCTTAGGGTATTGATCTTCTTCCCACTCAACTCCACTGGCATTGAACTTTCATTCAAAACCAACACCTTGGTTCTTCCGGTGCCTTCCTTGCTTGTGTACAATTTCCTCGAATTGCTTACTCCTGGCAAGGCTCTTGTAAACACCTTTCTCTATAATTCCCTTCAATAAGCTATTTTCTTGCTCAAGTGTAACTTGGCTAAGAGAGTCATTAGTGGAATCAAGAGAACTACTACAAGCAACAACATTGGATTTAACATGATTATTGTTACTACTAGAGGAAGAATCCTTCTTGTTCTTGTTACTAGACTTGACTTGAGGCATATAAGAAGATAGGAGTAAATGCTTGGCAATGTAAGAAGAACTTTTCTTGCGAAGATCATCATGAGTCCTTAAAAGTTCTCGATGATCCCCTAAGATAGTTTCATGAGCTAACTTAAGAGTGTTTAGTTCTTTAGTTAGGAGCTCAATCTTCTCCTTATCATTTTCATTCGTTTTATATTGATTAGCATGATTAATTGATGTTTCATCATAGTATTCATCACTAGAGTTGTCAATAAGCAAATCATCATCACCTAACAAGTCATCTTCATCACTATTGAAATCAACATACTCTGGGTGTGCTACCTTTGGGCCTTTAGCCATGAAGCATCTTCCAAGTCCTTCATTTGGTGAATCAAATATGTCGTAGGAGTTGGTTGACACAAGTGCTAGACCGGCAACACCTTCATCTTGAGTATGTTCGGAGTCGGAGTGATAGCTTCTCTCGGAGTGATTGTCGGAGTCGGAGCCGGATACCCATTCACCAACATGAGCTTGATGTCTTTGTTTTGTGTAGCTCCTTGATGACTTGTCCTTCATTTCTGAATACTTGCTTCTCCGGGATGTTCTTCGTTCATAACGATCATCTCTACTCCTTCTCTCTTGGTGGTAATTCTTCTCTTCTACTTCTCCTCTTAGGTGATTCTTCACTTCTTTTGTAGGGAGCCGTACACTCATTGGAATAGTGACCGGGTCTTCCACAATTGTAGCAATTACGCTATCGACTAGAAGATCTTTTGTCATTGTAGGACCTTGACTTGGAGCTTCTCTCTTTGCTTCTACTCTTGTAGAACTTGTTGAAGTTCTTCACCATTAGGCTCAATTCTTCATTGAAGGTTTGTTTCTCACTTGATGATGTGGGGGCTTCACATGAGGCTTTGTAAGCACCACTTGACTTGTCGTGGTGCTCCTCCTTATCCTTGAGTGACATCTCATGAGCAACAATTCTTCCAATGACTTCCGTTGGCTTGAGATTCTTGTAATTGGGCATCATTTGGATCAATGTGCACACGATATATTTTCCATCCAATGCTCTTAGGATCTTATTGATGATGAATTTGTCGGTCATCTCTTCACTTCCTAAGCCGGCAATCTCATTTGTAATGAGAGCAAGCCTAGAGTACATTTCAGCGACGCCTTCACCATCCTTCATCTTGAACTTGTCAAGTTGACTTTGAAGCACATCCAACTTGGATTCCTTGACAGAGTCGGTACCTTCATGCATATCAATCAAAGTATCCCAAATTTCCTTTGCATTCTCAAGACGGCTGATTTTGTTGAATTATTCGGGGCACAATCCATTGAAGATGATATCACAAGCTTGAGCGTTGTATTGCAGCATCTTCAACTCATCCGCACTAGCTTCACGGTTCGGTTCTCTCCCATCAAAGAATTCACCTTGCCAGCCAATACACACAATAGCCCAAACGACGGGGTCATGTCCAAGAATATGCATTTTCATATTATGCTTCCAACTAGCAAAATTAGTACCATCAAAGTAAGGACCACTACGGTGATAGTTTCCCTCGATAGACACCATACTCTCCTAGGTTGTGAAACCAAGGCTATGACCACTAAAAGCTATGGAAATCAAAGAAAATGGAGACCAAAGCTCTGATACCACTTGTAGGATCGGAAGTATGTCTAGGGGGGTGGTTAGACTACTTGACCAAATAAAAACTTATCCTTTTCCCAATTTTAGTCTTTGGCAGATTTTAGCTAACTTAGCACAAGTCAAGCAATCTTAACACAATTCAAGCAAGCATGCAAAGAGTATATGAGCAGCAGAAAGTAAAGCATGCAACTTGCAAGAATGTAAAGGGAGGGGTTTGGAGAATTCAAACGCAATTGGAGACACGGATGTTTTTGTCATGGTTTCGATAGTTGGTGCTATCGTACATCCACGTTGATGGAGACTTCAACCCATGAAGGGTAACGGATGCGCGAGTCCACGGAGGGCTCCACCCAAGATGGGTCCACGAAGAATCAACCTTGTCTATCCCACCATGGTCGTCGCCCACGAAGGACTTGCCTCACTAGCGGTAGATCTTCACGAAGTAGGCGATCTCCTTGCCCTTACAAACTCCTTGGTTCAACTCCACAATCTTGTCGGAGGCTCCCAAATGACACCTAGCCAATCTAGGAGACACCACTCTCCAAGAAGTAACAAATGGTGTGTTGATGATGAACTCCTTGCTCTTGTGCTTCAAATGATAGTCTCCCCAACACTCAACTCTCTCTCACAGGATTTGGATTTGGTGGAAAGAAGATTTGAGTGGAAAGCAACTTGGGGAAGGCTAGAGATCAAGATTCATATGGTAGGAATGGAATATCTTGGTCTCAACACATGAGTAGGTGGTTCTCTCTCAGAAAATGTAAGTTGGAAGTGTAGGTTCGTTCTGATGGCTCTCTCCACGAATGAAGAGGAGGTGGAGGGGTATATATAGCCTCCCCACAAAATCTAACTGTTACACACAACTTGCCAATCTCGGTGGGACCATATTGAGAAACTCGGTCGGATCGATTCAGCAAATCTAGTGACCGTTAGGATTTTCGGTGGGACCGACATGCAACTCGGTAGGACCGATATGGTTAGGGTTAGGGCATAACATGATCTCGGTGAGACCGATAACACAAACTCGATGGGACTGATTTTGGTAATAAGCTAACCAGAGAGTTGGTCAGGTAAACTCGGTTGGACCTGTTCGCTCATTTCGGTGAGACCAAAATGTTACAAAGAGGAAATAGAGAGTTTACATTGCAATCTCGGTGGGACCGATCGTTCATCTCGGTGGTACCGAAACATTACGAAGGGAAAGAGAGAGATTACAATCCCATCTTGGTGAGACCGAGATCCCTATCGGTGAGACCGATTTGCCTAGGGTTTGTGGCAGTGGCTATGACATCTGAACTCGGTGGCGCCGGATAGAAAGAATCAGTGGGGCCGAGTTTGACTTCTGGTTTAGGTCATATGTGGATGTGAGAAAGTAGTTGAGGGCTTTGGAGCATATCACTAAGCACTTTGAGCAAGAACCTCATTAAGCAACACCTCATCCATCCTTGATAGTATTGGCTTTTCCTATAGACTCAATGTGATCTTGGATAACTAAAATATAAAATGTAGAGTCTTGAGCTTTGAGCTTGAGCTAATCCTTTTGTCCTTAGCATTTTGAGGGGTCCACTTTTCTCATCCATGCCATGCCATTCATTGAGCTTTCCTGAAATATTTATCTAGAAGCAAAGTTTTAAATAGCGCGCTAAGCCTCTTAGCGATAGACCTCTTCTAAATGCTATAGCGTGCTATAGCAGTGCTATAGCAAGCTATTTATAATGTTTGCTCATATATTTGGACAAAATACATTTAGCGTGGAACCTCTTTTAAAATCTATAGCGTGCTATAGCGGAGCTATAGTGGGCCATTTAAAACCATGTCTAGAAGTAGCATTAGCTCAATGAGCTATATGTTGTTAGGAATTACCAAAACCACCTAGGGATAGTTGCACTTTCACGAACTCCTCGATATAGTGCAAGAAAAGAAGGCGTGTTTGCATTTCCACCATCTACGAGATAAAATTTTCCTTCTGGCACATGAAACCCCTTGCTAATAGTAGAACGAAGAACTCCTGCATCTGATGCGGACCCTTCCCACCCACATGAAATAAATGTGAAATTCAGATCAAAATCACATGCAACCATGACATTCTATGAGAGGGTTCCTTTC
>NC_057798.1:642045542-642061238 GCF_018294505.1 Triticum aestivum | reverse complement strand
TTCAGCAATAGTGATGGAGATATGTGTTCCTTCTATAGCACCAATGCAGTTCTGCACATTGAAAAAGAAACAACAAAGTTGGTAGGTTTAGAAATCTATGTGGAGAAGTCCATTGGTATGCAGATGTGTGTGTAGTGGTTCACCTGGAAATAAGGCCAATAGCGAGTGTTCGAAACAATCTTCGGGTGGGCCAGGAGTGAACTTGGAATATTTATAAATCTTTGGGCTAGAGTTGGAATTAAGTCAAAAATCTTGTTTATCTTCCTATGAATTGTTTCTCCGCTGTGTTGAAAGTATTTTTGTAGATCTTGATTACTAGCATTGTGCGAAATCATGTACATGAACATTGCCAACTGCTCCTCGACAACAACACACGACATGCCCTTCAATAGATTCTCTCTTCTAAGGTAATCCGCGATAGACTTAAAAATCTCAGGGTCCATCCAAAAATCAACCCTAGACCAACTCTCGTGGCCTTCTAATATTTACTTAACCTTTGCAGCCCCGGATAAAGATGATGTGTGAACTGGATGCTTTTCCTCATAAAGGGAAGCATATAAAGCGGGAACCAAAAGAAAAATCGTTCATCGTCTTCTTCTTATTCTTGAGAGATAATCTTAATAATTGTTTTAATCCTAGAATCCATCACTATTATACCCAATGCAAACAAAACTAATACAACGATAATAATAATAACAACTAAAGCAATAATAATACCATCTCTGTTATGGCTGCAAAGAACCAATACCTAGGAGCCTAGGAAGCTCAGGAGTGAATACAAAGATAATACCATTTCTATTGTAACATCTACGTACATAATAAGAGCATCAGTTTTCTCATATACTAAAATAAGACCACATTCAATACTAGGCTGAGAAAAATAACATCACAAGAGCAGTAGTTTTGCATAATTTAAGCTTCCTCAATGACCATGTCAAAGGGATGACTGCGTCACATAACTTTCTTGCTCTGAGTGAAAACTTCTCAATGACCGACGTATCAAAAGCACCAAGCAATTGAACGCAAAGTCTTCGGATAAAGCCAACTTCTAATGTCAGAGCACCTGCATTTGAAACACGATAAAATAATGAATAGATACATACAGATAACTAAATAGAGTAGACCCACAAATCAACACCTACTAGAAAACAATGATCAGTCAAAAGGATCGATCAAATTTTTGCAGTAGATAGCACAGGTTGAAATGAACGAACAAACAGAACTACAACAAGCATGCGACTGGACTCAGTAGTAACACCTCAAACAATACAAGGTAGTAACGAGCGACAAATCAACTATAGTCAGTCAGTCAAAGAGGTGTGAACTCCGGCCGGCTAGCCATAGCGACAAATCGATAAAACAAGTGTAGTCTTCATCAACCAAAGAATGGCATCACATCATATCAATCAAGGAGTAGACGAACATTTTTGCCCGCAACAGCATCAACTAGAGACTAGGGACCAACAGGAACAACAAAAGCAGTATCCATCAGACTTGCATATATATTCTACACAAGCAACCTTCACTTAACTAGTACACAATGGGTTCCAAAAAAACATGCTCAACTCAACTAGTTTTTCATCGCCAAAAAGAGAGCCTCGGAGCACAAACAAAGCACGAGGACTTTTACAAGAGTATCTGCTCTTCCGGGCAACCAAAACCACTCATCTCCATCAAGACACAAAATTAGATGATCTAACAAGTCTTCTACATTCAGAAGACGATATTTTAGTAATCCGTCAGAAACAAAGCATGGCTTACACTAAATAGCAGTTGAAAAAAAAGAGGTAAAGCCTAATTTCAAAGCAGAAGTAGTGCACATATCTACTACCAATTAAAAGGAGGGGATTTGTGCTCACTCTTGATTGGTTACGATGGGCTCTAGGATGTTGATTGGTTAAAACAAGTGAAGCTGGTGCTCAGGTTCTTGGATCTGGATCAAAAAGTTCATGAACGGTGAGTGCATGGAGAGCAAAAATATGAGGTGGAAGAGGAGGGGGTAACCTTGGTCGAAGTAGGTGCCTGCCGCCTCCGCCGTTACTGGATGGGACACGAGCTTCGAGGCAGAGAGGTGGTCCGGGGAAGGAGGAGGGTGACAGCCGCGGTCTGTCACCGCCACTGTCACGGGAGGGGCGGAGCATGGATCCTAAGCACCGGGGGGAGGGCTGCGAGGGACGTCGCTTCGTTCGCCGGTGGTGGAGGTCGGACACGGAGGAGCTCAGAGGTCGGAGGCGGAGATGGATCTTGGTCGACGGCGCCTGGTCGGTCGCGAGAGAGCGAGCGAGTCGAGAGTTTTCTTCGTGGCCTATCGACACCTGGCGAGCTATCCCCGGGATGGGCCGGGGAAAGGCCAGGGGTCTTTCCCCTTCACGGGTCACCAAATGGCGTTGTCTGCTGCCTCGGGCCAACTCTGCCCATCGTTATCCGACCCAGGAATATAGCCCGGGATCCCTTGAAACCAAATCATCCCTCACTGTCGTGATAATCCTATTGAATTCATGCTCCAGCCAACTCATCCAAAAGTCCGAACTGATGGAGGGAGGTGGGCAATATATTTCAACCCCCCCCCCTCAGTTTAGTCTATTTTAGTCCTTAGACGTGGGATCGATGTAGGCCGCAGAATCATTTTATTTAATAATGCGTTGGCAGGGTCTTGAACCCAAGACCTCTTGGCTCTGATACCATATTGAATTCATGCTCGAGCCAACTCATCCAAAAGTCCAAACTGATGGAGGGAGGTGGGCAATATATTTCAACAAATCCCCGTCGTCTGGATTTTGCTTGGTCACAAGCTCTAGCACACCATGATCTCGTGCATTAACACAAGCGAGAGTGTTCCTTCTCCAGCGATACACGGCAGAGGAGCTCGCCGCAGTGGCAAACCAGCGCTAACTTTGATCGGGGTCTTTGCCAAAGAGATATGTGGCATGGTAGCACTTATTTTGAGGGTGCAGAACTCTGTATACTCCATGTACAACCGGTGCACAAAGCCACGGGCGACAACGCCGGCAATGGGCCCACACCTGGTGAGGCAGGTAGCTCCGCCGCACTTGAGACTAGCCACATGGAGAGTAACATACACTAGTAATATACACATATCCCTATACTATATTAGTACCTTCATAGTGGGTAGTAACATAAGTATGGTGTCATACAAAGCTTCATTTATTAAGTTACAGACTCATACTGCATTGGGACATGTGATGTTACAGGAACTAGCTAAGTTACTCAAACTACCTCCCTGTTAACTCATTGCCACATAAGCAAATTTGCTGAGTTGGACTCGATGTTACTGCTGAAGTTAATTCCATTGTGTCTAGTCTGATGGGCGCGCTCCAACTCTCTGTGGCAGAGGAGTACATACAAGCAGACACAGATCCAGCATAATCCTTGTAAGAGCATCTACAACTACATATGGCAAATCCAGCCTCTCAAGCGCCCACGGACACGCCCCGCGGGCAATGACCGGGCACACCTCCCTCGCCTGGATCTGCTGCTGGATCTCGTAGCGGCGCTCCGGCGTCAGCATGGCATAGTAGGTGATCTTGCTCCGGACCATGGCGGAGTGCCGGCGCGTGGGCAGAGCTCCTGAGCGGGAGACGGAGGAGGTGAATGGGCTCGGACTGGCGGCGCAGAGAGGGGGGAGGGGGATGGGTTAGGGTTGCGGGACGCCAGACGGATTAAGTAGCCAGATTTCGTCTTGGGCGGCGAGTTAGAGCGGTGTCACGCGGCGTCCGCACCGCGGCGACGGACGGGGCGCCCGTCGGACCGCTGGGTTTCTGGGCGTTTGCGTGAGGGGCCACGCCGTCAGGCCTACGTGGCGGGCATGCCCGGACACCTCATATCCGTCCCATATTTGGGCTGGATATGAGGGGTGCCGGTTAGCCCTAATGTCTGAGGGCCGTTTGATAGGCCCGTCTGAATCAAAAAATCGTGACTTGGAAGTGACCGGCCGACTCGCCCGAGCATATGACGCGGGTTTATGCTCTAGCACTTGAAATGTAGACTGGAATCATGGTTTCCGAAAGGCAGTGTGGTATCGCGGAGGGCAGCGAGGTTTTCTCTTCGGAGGCTTAACTCTGCTGGGATCAATCCAAATGATCTGGGAGAAGATGCCAACTAGCATGGACGGGCGGCGGTAACTGGGTATGCGTATGTCTTTTTTAACATCAATACAAACACAAGCGCTTATATACATGCGTGTACACTCATTTCTATGAACACACGCACGTACACCATAACCATATGAGCATCTTCGAGATATTACCCACTGAACGTGCATTGCCAGAATTTCCTGAAATAATTTAGGATAAATGCGAGCACCAAGACTTAAATTTTGGTGGGTTAAAAATATCATTGTCCTTCTAACTATCCAACCATAGGTTGATTCGTATATGCCTATGTGATCTGCGTGCAAGTCCAAGAATTTAACTGAGCACCACGTACGCGCCCGAGGCCCAGGCGCCTACCATCTTCACAAATCTACGTACACTTACGAACGACCCGAGGGCCATGGCTGCATCGCCTTGTTCATTTCTGCTCTGGTTCGTTCTGCAGAGACAGAGTAGCATTATACACTGGCCACAACGACACCCCCGCGGCATGACTGAAATCTGAACGCATCATCACCCTTAACACTCACGAATGTCCCGGGGAAACTGGTGGTGTGGGCGTGTGGTGGCACCTTTCGCGGGTCACCTACGCCAAAAAAAGAGAAGCAAGTTGTGGCTAGAGTTGGAGGTGGGGACGAAGCAGGAGAGGGGTAGTGGACGGGGCTTCGCTTCATCTGCGAGGTAAGTTTCTCTCCGATCGTAAGAGGAGAAGGGCAGAGAGAACAAAAATCTTGGAGAGTAGAACTCATGGACTTTGTAAGTTAGTATGCTTTTCTTTCTCCGTGAAGTCATTGTATTCATGTAGGTAAAATGTCTTTTGAATTGTTGGTTCATGTCATGAGGAAAGCATGCCGGAGATAAAATTGAGAGGAAAAAAATGTAGAACTTGCTAGCTTTATGAATGAGAATTGTCAAGAAACATGTACAACAGCTTAATATTTGTTTTCTACAGGATGTCATTCCCAGACGAATATCTGCTATTTCGCGCAGAAGGGAAGATTTGGAATGGACCTGACGGGGCGCAAGTGAGTCCCGATTGCCCGTTTGTGGTCAAGCAGGTGGCGGAGCTGAAGAACAAATCGTTCGAACAAGTGCGGCGCGCGATCCTGAAGAATTTTCAGTTGAACGAAGCAACACATGAACTCACTTTGCAGCACATCCTGTATGTGAGGACCGATCCTTCCGCTCCTCCATACAATGTGCTGATTGACATAGTAGGCGAGGAATCATGGAGGGCATTTTTCAAGGTGGCATGCCGCCATGTCCGCTCCTTCAAGCTCTTCGCCAAATGGACTGTCAAGAAGACAAGCTCTGCCTCCAATGCGACTGACAGCAATATCACAACAGTTATTGACGAAGATACCGCCATAACAGATGACTCTGACGACGGTGGTTGGCCGGCTTGCAAGCACGATAAACCATGCACCATTGAAACTTCATGGGACCGACATGACCCGGGGCGAAGGTTCTACCGCTGCCCCTTCTTCGCTGTGAGTTTTCATGACTGAATTTTTATCAGGGCGTACCTCGTCTCTGAATGATTTATGCTTCGATCCACAATGATATTCTTATTACTTATCAGAATCCTAAAGAAGACTGCAAATTCACCAAATGGTTGGACAAGAAGTTTCCTGAGAAGGCAAACGAACTCATAAACAAATACCAGGACACGGTTGATTCACTCCAACAACAAGTCGACAACCTCAAGTGTGAGCTTGAGGAACTCCGTCGCCGTCATCGGAAAAGATCCGCAGAAGAAGTTGTTGTCAGTCATGGAGACAAGTGCCCCTGTGGCAAGAGCCTGTGCGACCTAACTTGTCGCGGCCGGGAGAAACAGACACGCTCAGGCCAAATTTGAAATATTGAAGAAAAATAGGGAAAAAAGGAAAATGACATGAAAATTTGAAAAACCTGGAGCATTATGAAAGTGTTATTGAAAATCTAATAGTAGTAAACGATGGGGAAGAAAAGTAAAAAAGAAACCTTTGAATCTATGTAAACCCATAGTCCAAATATTTGTGGAAGCTGTTTGGTCTTAAAATGTAAATATTATTTACTTGTATTTTTCTTGAATATTATTTGTTTACTCAATTTTGTTTTGGTTTCCTTGATGTTTTCTATATTTTTATTGGTTGAGCTACCACGTGTTCACAACATCGAGTCATCTTGCACTTGAAAGACCAGAAATATTCAGAATGCATTAGAGGGTCAAACTTACAGTTTGGCAACATATAAGGGAACAAAATATGACATTTTTCTCAAGCAATTGCATCAATAACAATAGCCAAAAAGAAATAGCGCGCATGTCTTACTGAACAAATTATCTTAATAGGCCCCTCGAAAAACTAGCTAACATAATGCTCCCATTTATATTTATTTTTTGAGGAATGAACCAAGGGTTACCCACTTGAATAATATTTCCATGAGCATGCACACGTGAATTAATCTACACTTGCCTCATCTCGTAGAGCACCGGGGTTTTTCTGGACAGATACTACCATTCCAATTTCACTGTAGAAATTGCTAGTGCAATGCTCTGCTAAAAACCACCATCTAATGCTCCTAGCATGGTGAGTTTCCTTGCCCTCTGAGATTAATATGTGCCTTCTCCTTACTTTTTTTTTTCAAAACGGAGGCATAAGCTTTGCCTCATCTATTAATTAAGAAGAAGAATAGAGTTTGTTTGTTACACCACACATATTATATGAGGTCCATTACTCTCCCGGCATTATGCTACCCAATTTGTGTGCACCCGCAGTAACCCAAAGTCTAGCTTCTCTTTTGATGGTGTCGAAGATGACCGGCGCAGGTGTTGACTTGTGCCTGAATATACGAGCGTTTCTCTCATTTCAAATGGTCCACCCAACTAGCATAGTGAGGGATGCCATGGCCTTTTCTATTGGGGATGTTGCTTCCAGACATGTTTCTCCACCAAAGCGAGAGAGAGTGCAAATTGTCCCAAGTTGACATGTCAATCATATGGAGACCAAGCCAATTTTTGATGAGGTTCCAAATCCTAAGGGCTCCATTTTCTTGCACACGTTGGCAAAGCGGACACAGTCCATAATTTTGCCAACCCCTCCTGGCGAGTCTGTCAGCCGTCCAAATCCTATTACGGGTTGCAAGCCAAGCAAAGAATTTCATCTTCGGCGGAGCCCAAGCGCCCCAAATGTAGCCCTCCTTACTATTTAGGTTCACAGTGAAGAAGGGACCACCATTCTCAAGTAAATCACCTCTTCTCTCTACAAAAAGGACCATGTTGGTCGCTAGACTGAGATCAAGAGGCTGGCCACACGAAGATAAGTGCTCCCTTTGCAACGTCACAATGGAGTCAGCGGTCCACCTCACTGCCCAGTGCCCTTTTACTGTGATCTTTGGGCGCGGCTTGGCTCTAGCCATCCAGTATTGTGTGTGCTTAGGCCCAGGCTGAGAGCGGCAGCTTCATTGACTTCCTGGTGGTCCACAATTGATGCCTCTTAAAAGGACAACGCGGCAGTAGTGACATACTTCGCCTCGCACATCTGGAGCGAAAGGAACACAAGGATTTTCTCCCACGCGACGATCACCTCGGACAATATGGGCAATTGGATATTCCTTTCGTTTTCTTCTTTCTCTGGGCACTTTCGCCCTCCCATGTACCTTCCCAATCTATAATGAAAAGGCAAAGCACCTACCATCTTACCTAAAAAACTCGCTCACTCCCCAAATTTGTCAGTTCAAACTCCAGACTGTAGCCATTCTCCCTCATACTCACTGTCATTATCATTGTTGTTTTGATCTTGCTTGGTTTAAATCTCTAGCACAGCATGATCTCGTATATTAACAAGTGAAAGCCTTCCTTCTCTGAAGATACATGGCACGGGAGGTGGGCATGACACACCCTCGTGTCTTAACCCCGGAGGCGACTGCAATGAGCAAAAATGTCACTCACCCACCAAAAGTAGTTACTCGCCTATCATGACTCCCGCAACTGTTCCTCTCCCGAAACCCACCAGAGGCGATTTCCCCTCCTCCTTTGAGAATCGCCGATGGATAATCCCTGAAACCCGAAGCCCCACGAAATCCAATCCCGAGTTCCTCCTCTACAATCCTACCCAACAATCTTTAGCCAGTATAAAAGACCACCTCCGTTTCACCACAAGTGCCATCAAAAACCTGAAGCTCCGCGTCGCATCCTTGAGAGTTCAATTGGAGAGGTCCGATGCCAAATCCCGTATAGGCCGTCTCTCTAATGATGAGTGGAAGGAGCTGCCGGACCCAGGACATTCACAATCAACGGAGCCAGGTACTAATTCGTCCATTAAGGGACATGAAGAACATGACGATTCACGGGTGTCGTTTCGTCCCGAGGAGAAGGAAACGCCATCATTTACAAGGAGTAAATCAGAGAATAAAGCAGGTATTAACAAGGTCTTGGAGGAATTTCTATTTAGAGGGAGCCTTCTACTGCAGAATCCATCCCAAGCTCCGCACATCCAGTATCGGTCTCTTCCCGTGCTCACAAGGTGTTTGGGTTTTTGCCTGAGTGCAACGATGGAGGCGAAGAAGAGCTTCCAGGAGGCGACTGGTCCTGGTGCTGCCAGGGAGCTGGCGGCTGTTCCTTCAGCTGGGAACTCGGGCATCTTCTTCTCCACCTCTCAGCGGCCAGGGAAGGAGGTTGCCAAGGCTTGTTCGGGGCCTGAGAAGAAGACTCTCATCGTCAACATGTCCGGGGCTCAAAATGCGGTGCAGACGCGTTTCCTGGCGGTCGGGCTGTTCCTGTCCGTTCTATTGGTGAACTCCAGGCAACTGATCGACCACATGAAGAAGGTTTGGAAGATTCGTGGCGAACTGGGTGATCATGAGCTGGCTACAGATGAAGGGCGCAAATTCGTCCTCGAGTTCTCGGAGGATGGTGACCGGCAACACGTCATCAAGGGTGGTCCATGGCAGTACAAGGGCGATGCGTTCCTGGTCGGGCCTGGAGAAAGAGGTTGATCCGGCTTTGGCAACTTTCTCCCATATTCCGGTGTGGGTTCAGTTCAGGGGAATCCCCTTCTACCTCCTCACCAAGGAACTTGCCAGCAACCTGGGGGACCATGTCGGGCAAGTGGTGATGATCGATCAGCATGCCAGGGGCAACATCTGCGACAAGTTCCTCAGAGTGAGGGTACAACTGCCCTTGTTCTTGGCGCTGTAAAAGGAGATTACGCTGGCTGATGAGATATCTGAGGAAGAAGTTACAGTATACCTGAGGTATGAAAGACTGCCAAACTTTTGCTTGTTCTGTGGATTCATAGGACATATGGAAGCGAGGTGTGATATTCCTAATGAAGAGAAGAAGTTGAGGTACAACAAGGAACTAGGTGTACTCCCAGTCCATTTCGACGACCCCCGTGCTTGGTTCCTGCCAGAATAGATGGGGCAAAAAAAGGGGCCCCATGTGTCTCCACCCTTGTGGCATGCTCCCAAGCCTGCGTGCCATGAAAATTCTGTGCTGACCGCAGTGGAACAAATGCGGCAGGTTGTTGCTAGCCTCTCGGTGGGTGACGGGATGGAAACTGACACAAATCAGCAGGAAATTCAGGACATGGTGAACCTGACGACTGAGAAAGTCGACGCCACTAAGGCGTTGGCTTTGAATATGACTCGCACCACTGCCTCCTTCAACCTGAAGACGGTGGACAACTCCTACGCCTTGTCCTCTGTCGAGCTCGTGCCACCAATGGGCCTCAATACACCCGTGTTGGTGGAGTTTCAACCAGAGGATCTAGAAGAACCTAACTTCCCTCCGGGTCTTGGACCCACGCCATCCTTCGTTGGCGCTGCCGCCTCGGCCGTCGATGAGGCTTCGCCGGCCCAGATCACTCAGGACCCAGAGACCCTGGACTTCACTGGTGAGGAGGGTGCGGTTGATAAGAAGAATAGTTCTAAAGGGGAAGCCCCCATTACAGGGTGTGTGCAGCCGTTGCAGAATATAGAGGATGCCGTTGAGAGATCTGGCAAGGTGCGGGGCGTAAGTACAGAGACAAACTCTGAGAAGAAAGAGGGTACAAATGGCAGGAGAACATCTCCGAAGAGGAGCGGTAAGGGCACGGTCGTTTCAGCTTCAGTTCTGGGCAAGAGAGATGCACGGGTTCAAAGTGATTCAAATGGTGCATGTACTAAAGGTGGAGCTGAACCTGACCAGTACAAGAAGAAGAGAGCGATGGAGGTTCCAAATGGAAAGAGTAATATCGGCATAGATGGAGGACAGGAAGCAACCGGGCTTGGGGCTCCTGGTCCACTGGTGGGTGCGATGGCTAGCACCCACCAGGTGCCATGACGGTCATAAGTTGGAACTCCCGGGGCCTCGGGCAGCCCCGGACAGTTCAAGAGCTTGTGTGCTTAGTGCGCACGTACCGTCCATCTCTAGTTTTTATCTCGGAAACTAGAAAGTGCGAGAATTATGTAAATAAATTGCGTTCGAGACTAGGTCTCAAGCACTGCATCTCCCATTTTGGGAATGGAAAAGGTGCAGGTATAGCTCTCTTCTATGATGAGCAAGTTGAAATAAAGAAACTCGCTGTTGGCCCGCGTTACATTGATGTGTTGATCCGACTCAATCCCCATGCTCAGCAATGGAGGGGTACTTTTATCTATGGAGAACCTAAGGCTAGCGAGAGACACCATATGTGGGATCTCCTAAGGAGGATCAAACCTTTGGCAGACAAGCCTTGGCTCATGATCGGTGACTTCAATGAAACATCATGGCAACATGAGCACTTCTCAAAAACCACCAGAAGTGAAAGGAACATGGCCAACTTCAGAGAAGTTCTTGCTGATTGCAGCTTGATAGATCTCGGTTTTAAAGGTCCCAAATGGACCTATGATAACAAGCAGAAAGGAGTGGATAATGTGAAAGCAAGATTAGACCGTGGAGTGGCTGATCATAGATGGAGCTCTATGTTTCCGAGAGCTTCTATTGAGCACATTTGTACTTCCAGATCTGACCACCTCCCTTTGCTTCTCAGGTTTGGTCAGAGGAAAGAGCGGAGACCAATAAAGAAAGGGTTCCGTTATGAGTACATGTGGGAGAGGATGGAATCACTAACAGATGCAATAGTGAACTCTTGGGAGGACAAGGGGACTGCTGGTGATCTCTGCGAATTTGGTAAAAAACTGTCGAAGTTGCAACAGTCTTTAAATTCTTGGGCCAAAAAGAATTTCGGCTCCATTGTAAAGCAAACTGCCATGTTGAGGAATCAGTTGGATAAGTTGTGGATGCTTCCAGCTTCAGTTGCTAGGGACAGGGAGATTAAATCTGTTTGCAAGAATCTGGACGAAATGCTCCACCGGGAAGAGATGATGTGGAGGCAACGTTCAAGAGCTTTATGGCTGCAGGAGGGGGACAAAAATACCAAGTATTTTCAGCGTAAGGCTACGTGGAGACGTAAGAAAAACACAATCAGCAAATTAAAGGATGAGAATGGGAATTGGGTGGAAGAGCGTGCCAAACTGCAGGAGATGGCGACTAGATTTTTCAAACAGCTATATACCAAAGAAGAAGGAGTCGATCCCAGTGTCATTGTGGACGGCCTGAATGTAAGAGTTACGGATGAAATGAACCAGTCCTTGTTAAAGGAGTTTTCTGAGAAGGAGGTCAGTGACGCGCTATTTCAAATAGGTCCTCTGAAAGCTCCTGGTCCCGATGGTTTCCCAGCCAGATTCTTCCAAAGAAATTGGAGCACGGTCAAGATAGACGTGGTGAGTGCGGTCCTGAAGTTCTTCAAGGAGGGGGTCATTCCGGAGGGTATCAACAATACTGTCATAGTGCTTATCCCAAAAAGCAATAACCCCGAGTACCTTAAGGACTTCAGGCCCATAAGCCTATGTAATGTGATATACAAGGTAATATCAAAGTGCATGGTCAATCGCTTGCGGCCTTTTTTGGACAAGATTGTCTCAGAGACTCAAAGTGCTTTTATCACAGGGCGTTTGATAACAGACAACGCCACTATTGCCTTTGAATGTTTTCACAAAATCCATCACAGCAAAAATCCTGCCAATACGCATTGCACCCTCAAATTGGATTTGGCAAAAGCTTATGATAGGGTAGACTGGGGATTCATGGAAAAGACTTTGCTGAAGCTCGGTTTTGACCACAGATGGGTCTGTTGGGTGATGACTTGTGTGAAGTCCGTGAGGTATTCTGTTAAATACAATGGGGAACTGCTCGAGATGTTTCTTCCGACGAGAGGTCTCCGGCAGGGAGATCCGTTGAGCCTGTACCTGTTCCTTTTCGTGGCGGAGGGCCTTACTAGCCTTCTGAATGAAGAGATTCGACAAGGAAGAATTACCCCTCTGAAGATTGCTAGGGGAAGCCCTGGAATCTCCAACCTCCTGTTCGTCGACGACAGCCTCCTCTTTTTCAAGGCATGTAGAGAGGAGGCGGTTAATATGAGGCATATCCTCGATGAGTTTCAGAAGGGGTCGGGACAACTGCTCAGCAACAGCAAATGCTCCTTTCTTTTTAGCGAAATGTGCCCGGCTGTGACCCAACAGAATATTAAATCTGAGCTAGAGATAAATTCACACACCTTTGATAGCAAATACCTTGGTCTGCCCACTCCAGAAGGGAGAATGAAGGAGGCTGTGTTCCAACCGATTATGGAAAGGTTTGTTAAGAGACGTTCAGTTTGGTCTGAGAGGTTTATGTCCCTTGCGGCAAAACAGGTCTTAGTTAAATCTGTCATGCAGGCCCTCTCTACCTACTGTATGGGAGTGTTCAAAATGACCCAAAGCTTCTGCGACAAATACGAAAAACTGATTTGGGATTTTTGGTGGGGGGATGAGAATGGTCATCGGAAAGTGCACTGGATGCCATGGGAAAGTATGATAAGACCAAAAAGAGGTGGGGGCATTGGGTTCAAAGATATGTCTCTGTTCAACCAAGCCCTTCTTGCTAAACAAGCTTGGAGACTGATTCATAGACCTGATTCACTGTGCGCGAGAGTTTTGAAATCTAAGTACTATCCGCACGGTGATTTGGTAGATACGATGTTTGCTTCAGACGCATCTCCTGTCTGGCGGGGCATTGAGCATGGTCTGGATCTTCTCAAAGCAGGCCTTGTTTGGAGGATTGGTAACGGCAGGAAAGTGAACATCCAACGAGACAACTGGATCCTACGGGACGAGGGTCTCAAACCAGCTACCTTCATCCGTCGCTCCAGACTTCGGTGGGTTAACCAATTAATGCAACCAGATGGTAGTGGCTGGAACAAGGAACTGATCCATCAGGTGTTCTACCCTTTTGATGCTGACGCTATATGTAGTATTAAGTTACCAGCTTCTGATGCTGAGGACACTCTAGCTTGGCACTATGAAAAATCTGGAAACTTTACGGTTCGCAGCGCATACAGACTGGCTTATTCCATCAAGTATGAAGCCTGCCTGTCGGCATCCAGCTCTACAAACAATGCCAACGACCGAAGCATTTGGGTCATTATTTGGAAAGCAAAGGTGCTAGAGAAAATTAAGATCTTTGGGTGGAGGGTGGCCACTAATACCTTGCCTACGAAGAAGAACAAGTGGAAACGCACACTTGAAGTTCATAGCACTTGTAACATCTGTGGTAATGATGAAGAGGATGAATTCCATGCCATCGTTTCATGCACTAAGAGTAAGGCTCTGAGAAATGAAATGAGAGGGATCAGGGACCTGCCAAGTGAAAAACTCTTTGGGTACACCGGTGTGGATTGGTTGCAAAACCTTCTTCTCCCTTGCAATTCTGAGACTAGGTCGAAAGTCCTTTTACTTCTCTGGCGGTGCTGGTTTCTTAGAGATGATTGCGTTCATAACGAAGGAAAGGAGTTCATTGGCCGCTCTGTTCTGTTCCTTCAGCAGCTTGAAATCGAGTTGATCAGCTGCAGTACCACTTCTGACACTATGAATGGCAAAGGAGTCTGCCGGCAAACGCCCCAAATTTTGGCCGGCGAAGGACATTCTCTTGTTCTACCTGGTTCGGGCGCGACCGTCGTCGCAGATTCTGTCCTCTGGACTGCTCCTCCGGCTGGTACAGTTAAGCTGAATTCGGATGCGTCCTTCTTATCTAGCAGTAGCAATTCCTATGTTGGGGCGGTCGCTCGGGATCATAAGGGTGCTATTATATTTTCACTGTCTAAGAGGACCGATTGCTGTTCCGGCGTTGAGGAAGCAGAAGCTCTAGCTCTTTTGGCGGGTCAGCGGGCTCTGTCTGTTATCTACAGGGGGCCTCTGATTGCTAAAACTGACTGCTCCGTCCTCGCATGTGAGCTGCAACCTGGCTCTATATGCAGGTCAGCCTGGTTCCCTGCGTTATGTGATATTAAGATGGAGTTCCTGAAGTTTCAGGCTGTTCAGATTGCCCATTCTAAGCGAATCAGGAACAAACTAGCTCACGGGCTGGCAGCGCGTGCTAGGAATGGCGAGAATATGCAGATGGTGGCGCAAGTCCCTGATGATCTGATGGACGTGATGATGGCTGATGCCTTGTCATGCCAAGAGTAAACTGTAATTGTTTTACTCTTTTCCCTAAAAAAAATGTCACTCACCGGCCTAAACGACGAGCAAACACTCGAACGTGAGAGCAAGGGGTCACCCAACGAATGGACTTCCCCTAACCCTAATGATGGTTCTAGTTCCACTAATGATGGAACAAATTCAAATGTGAAAACTAGTGCACCTAAGCACGGCGATCATGGTATAATCCACCATTTTATATGGGGTGGTGGTAGTTCAAACGGTGGAGATAGTTCCAACAGTGGTTGGACTTCCTACTTGAATTCACCTATTGATAGATTTGTGAAAAATAGAAAAACATTTACCAATTTATATCAAAGAGGTCTAAATGGTTTTATTGCCAAAATAATAGGGTGACACTTATGTTGAGGGTGTAGAAGTCCGTGATGTCCATCTCCAACCAGTGCACGCTCGAATGTTGTGCGGCACAGGAGTACACACAAGCGGACAGAAGTCCATAATAATCTGTGTAAGTCAATATCACTTGAAACATTGACTCGTCTTGCCAATCCAAATTTTCGACGGTGGTATGATCCGCATTAGTGAGAATCGTGCAGCCGGTTGGACCACAACGGCCATCAAAGATTCCACATTTAGGCAGGTCAATGTAGCATGGAGCTTTTCAATGGCTGGCCAAAATTATTTTCGATCCAGCCATCCAGGGCCAGGGTCCGTTTGGGCACCCAAAAAAAATGTGTATTTGTTTTTTTTTTCTTTTTGCTCATGGATCTCCAACATGTGAGCATCAACCAGTTGTGAGGCAAGCAGGACAAAGGCCAACACCATCATGGATCCTCTCTTTTTTCAAAGGCCACATCAGTATACGATTCGCTTGATCGCATAGCGCGCACGCATCTAGGTGGGGTAGCCCATGCCTCGTGAGCCGTTGGGCATTCCACTAGCGATCAAGATTGGCCAACCCATGAAAAATCTGATCCGAAGCAGGGCCTAAGTATACCAGTTGAGCTACCGAACAGAGGCCCATAGCACTTGGCTTCACCCATCTCTTCAACGCCTATTTGCTACAACCAGGAAATGCAAAGCGGCTTCGGGCCATCATCATCTT
>NC_057798.1:642020624-642045252 GCF_018294505.1 Triticum aestivum | reverse complement strand
AGGCATATGCATCTAACCGGAACAATCCTGATAGAGCGCTGCTACTTGATTCTATAACCGGAACAATCTTGCATCAGTTCAGCTCCAACAGGAGAACTGTTTTTTCTTTGTGAGTAACTCCAACAGGAGGACTGGTTGACAACTATGCCAGCTTAATTACATGGGACATAAACACAATATATAGATCAACAAAGGAAAAGTGGATTGAAACAAGATACTATGTGCGAAATGAAAATGGTTGCAACGGTAGCACATACTCTACGTCCTTTTGTACAAAAGTTAGGGTGTGATCAAAATCCCGATTTGGGTAGAAACTAAGTGAACAAAGCTTGGTGAATTCTAGCGTATTGCGAATTGTTGTCTGGCTTGTAAAAATCCAGTCACATGCCTAGTAAATACCCTAACCCTCTAGTATTGTTTTTCTGCTCCGGTAGCTAAACTTGGTGTGATCCAAATTGAAGCCGGTAAATCTAGCCTAGAATGCATAATTGGCCACGCATCACGAATGCTCTGCATACTCCTCTTCCTGATGTTCCAGATACCAAGATCTTTCCGCAACATGGGGTGATATGATGGAGAGTCGACATCGTCTGTGAGATAGATGCAGTTTGGTTCTAATGTTGTGTCCTTAGAGGAAAGGCACACGGCGGCATTGAACCCAAGAAAGATCATGCAGTCTCCAATGTCCCGAAGCTCTATCAGTTTCTGCCTATCCGTGTCAACCTTGAAGACTAGGACCTCCGTTGTGGTGACCTCATTATCAGGCAGCTCATCCTCCTCAACATCAATCGGTTGTTGGTCATTGACCGTGGTTTCAGTGTGCTTGTCGCTGCCATTCTTGTATGCCAAATCAATGCAACCATGGAGCGCGAAGCGCACGATGTCTTTGTATGACAGACGATTCTTGAGCGGAACATCTATGTTATCCAGCATCCTCCACACCTGCAGGAGTTGGCCTGACGGCGTGACCACGAGGTACATATTGGCAACGCTCCCTCTTGTTACGCTTCGCATCATCTTGGTCACCGACGGCGAAGGTCCACTGAGATCCAAAGTAGAGATGGAACCTTTATTGTGTAGAACGTAGAACAAGCCGTCCTTGTCGTTGTAAAGAACATCCTTGACGTAGGTTTCAAAGTCGGGGAGCGGTGTCCATCGCTTGTCGCCCGGCCTGGCGAACAAGAGCGTCCGACCCCCGTCACGTGCACAATCAGGACAGTGCATGCGGCCACCTCGGCTGCGGGGGAGATGGCGACCCGGGCATACTCCGACTCTCGTGCCCAGAGGTTGCCGGTTTTCGGGTCTCCGTTCTCGTCGTCACACTCGAGGTCCAAGACATGCTTGCCTTCATCGTCGTAGAAGTTCTCACCGCGGACCGTGATCGTCTTGACCGGCGGGAGCGCGGCCTGGACGCCGGTGACGGGATTGAGGAGGTACGGGTCGCCGGCCTCGTCAGTGGCGAACACCCAGCCGTGACACGAGAAGACGAAGCTCCGCTTCTCGTGCGGAGGACCCGGAAAGGGGACGCGGAAGGTGGCGTTGGTGGAGGGGCAGTACAGAGCGGCGTCGTTGGGCCCGTACTCATCGCACGCGTAGAGCAGGCACGGCGCACGCATCTGCAGCAGGAGGTCCTGCGGCAGGCCAGACCAATGGGCGGCGGTGGCATCTGCAGCGGTTGACCTCTGTCGCGCGTCGTTCTTTGTCGCCCTGACCGCGTCGACGGCGGCGGCGGACAAGACTGCTTCCATCGTTCGTGGGTATGCTAGCTATCGGGCGCTGACTTGAAGACTAGCCCTAGATTTATACTCTGTCCGGCTAATCCCGGACGGAGGTAGTATATGCAAGTAACTGTTGGAATTAACCACGATGAGGATACTCTGTCCGGCTCGAACTAGTACAACCAATATGAGTTGGATTAGTATAGCTTTGTTAGGCTATAGCTCCTATACTCCAAATTCATACGACGATGATTGAGTATTTAAGTTGTACTGTATTAGTATAGGCGCACTTGAACACCAAATTCAGTTTTGTTCCCTTGATGATTGAGTGTCAGAGGTAGTGTAGATTTTTGGTTAGGGTACCAGTTTGTTCGATGCATACTGCTTGAAATTACTTGCTGGAAAATCAGGACTCTATACCCTTTTTCATGATAATTACCATGCTAGATCACTTGTTCGCATCATGCATACTGCTTGAAATTACCAAAATCTACATGTTTTTTTGGGTACTCACTTTGCCTAAATGTTCATCAGTCATAACCTTTTTTCTAGTTACCATGATATTGTTGGGGAACGTTGCAGAAAATTAAAATTTTTTCTACGGTTTCACCAAGATCCATCTATGAGTTCATCTAAGCAACGAGTCAAGGGAGAGAGTTTGCATCTACATACCACTTGTAGATCGAGTGCGGAAGCGTTCAAGGGGATGGTGATGATGGAGTCGTACTCGTCGTGATTCGGATCACCGATGACCAAGTGCTGAACGGACAGCACCTCCGCGTTCAACACACATACGGGACGGACGACGTCTCCTCCGTCTTGATCCAGCAAGGAGGAAGGAAAGGTTGAGGAAGGCAGCTCCAACGGCAGCACGACGGCGTGGTGCAGTTGGTACAACAGTATTCCGACAGAGCTTCGCCAAGCACGTACGGAGGAGGAGAGGTGTTGGGGAGGGGAGGGGCTGCGCCTTGAGTTGTGTTGTCCAGCAGCCCTCCCCTCACCCCTCTATATATAGGAGGAGAGGGGCAAGGGGGCCGGCCCTCTAGGGGAAACCCTAGAGGGGGGCGGCGGCCAAAGGGAGAGGGAAAAGGGGTGGCTTGCCCCCCAAGCTAGGGGGGCGCCCCCTTTAGGGTTTCCCCTCCCCTTGCCCTAGCCGCATGGGCCTAGGTGGGGAGGCGCGCCCAGCCCACTAGGGGCTGGCTCCCTCTCCCACACAGCCCATGTGGCCCCCTCGGGAGGGGTGGCCCCACCCGGTGGACCCCCGGAACCCTTCCAGTGGCCCCGGTACAATATCGGTATGCCACCGAAACATTCCGGTGTCCGTTTAACCACTTTCCTTATATAAATCTTTACCTCCGGACCATTCCGGAACTCCTCATGACGTCCGGGATCTCATCCGGGACTCCGAACAACATTCGGTAATCACATACTTGTCTTCCTGATAACCCTAGCGTCACCGAACCTTAAGTGTGTAGACCCTACGGGTTCGGGAGACATGCAGACATGACCGAGACGACCTCAGGTCAATAACCAACAGCGGGATCTGGATACCCATGTTGGCTCCCACATGCTCCTCGATGTTGTCATCGGATGAACCACGATGTCGAGGATTCGATCAAAACCCCGTATGCAATTCCCTTTGTCAATCGGTACGTTACATGCCCGAGACTCGATCGTCGGTATCCCAATACCTCGTTCAGTCTCGTTACCAGCAAGTCACTTTACTCGTACCGTAATGCATGATCCCGTGACCAGACACTTGGCCACTTTGAGCTCATTATGATGATGCACTACCGAGTGGGCCCAGTGATACCTCTCCGTAACACGGAGTGACAAATCCCAGTCTCGATCCGTGTCAACCCAACAGACACTTTCGGAGATACCTGTAATGCACCTTTATAGTCACCCAGTTACGTTGTGACGTTTGGTACATCCAAAGCACTCCTACGGTATCCGGGAGTTACACGATCTCATGGTCTAAGGAAGAGATACTTGACATTGGAAAAGCTCTAGCAAACGAACTAACCGACCTTTGTGCTATGCTTAGGATTGGGTCTTGTCCATCACATCATTCTCCTAATGATGTGATCCCGTTATCAACGACATCCAATGTCCATAGCCAGGAAACCATGACTATCTATTGATCACAACGAGCCAGTCAACTAGAGGCTCACTAGGGACATATTGAGGTCTATGTATTCACACGTGTATTATGATTTCCGGATAATACAATTATAGCATGAATAAAAGACAACTATCATGAACAAAAAATATAATAATAATCCTTTTATTATTGCCTCTAGGGCATATTTCCAACAGTTTTCCACTTGCACTAGAGTCAATAATCTAGTTACATTATGATGAATCGAACACCCATAGAGTTCTGGTGTTGATCATGTTTCGCTCGCGAGAGAGGTTTAGTCAACGGATCTGCGACATTCAGATCCGTATGTACTTTGCAAATTTCTATGTCTCCATCTTGAACATTCTCACGGATGGAGTTGAAACGATGCTTGATGTGCCTGGTCTTCTTGTGAAATCTGGGCTCCTTCGCAAGGGCAATAGCTCCAGTGTTGTCACAGAAGAGTTTGATCGGCCCCGACGCATTGGGTATGACTCCTAGGTCGGTGATGAACTCCTTCACCCAAATAGCTTCATGCGCTGCCTCCGAGGCTGCCATGTACTCCGCTTCACATGTAGATCCCGCCACCACGCTCTGCTTGCAGTTGCACCAGCTTACTGCTCCACCATTCAACATATACACGTATCCGGTTTGTGACTTAGAGTCATCCAGATCTGTGTCGAAGCTAGCGTCGACGTAACCCTTTACGACAAGCTCTTCGTCACCTCCATAAACGAGAAACATGTCCTTCGTCCTTTTCAGGTATTTCAGGATATTCTTGACCGCTGTCCAATGTTCCTTGCCGGGATTACTTTGGTACCTACTTACTAAACTTACGGCAAGGTTTACATCAGGTCTGGTACACAGCATGACATACATAATAGATCCTATGGCTGAAGCATAGGGGATGACACTCATCTCTTCTTTATCTTTTGCCGTGGTCGGGCATTGAGCTGAGCTCAATTTCACACCTTGCAATACAGGCAAGAACCCTTTCTTGAACTGATCCATTTTGAACTTCTTCAAAATCTTATCAAGGTAGGTGCTTTGTGAAAGACCTATGAGGCGTCTCGATCTATTTCTATAGATCTTGATGCCTAATATATAAGCAGCTTCTCCAAGGTCCTTCATTGAAAAACACTTATTCAAGTAGGCCTTAATGCTGTCCAAGAATTCTATATCATTTCCCATCAAAAGTATGTCATCTACATATAATATGAGAAATGCTACAGAGCTCCCACTCACTTTCTTGTAAACGCAGGCTTCTCCATAAGTCTGCATAAACCCAAACGCTTTGATCATCTCATCAAAACGAATGTTCCAACTCCGAGATGCTTGCACCAGCCCATAAATGGATCGCTGGAGCTTGCATACTTTGTTAGCGTTCTTAGGATCGACAAAACCTTCCGGCTGCATCATATACAGTTCTTCCTTAAGATAACCGTTAAGGAATGCTGTTTTGACGTCCATCTGCCATATCTCATAATCATAGTATGCGGCAATTGCTAACATGATTCGGACGGACTTAAGCTTCGCTACGGGAGAGAAAGTCTCATCGTAGTCAATCCCTTGAACTTGCCGATAACCCTTAGCGACAAGTCGAGCTTTATAGATGGTAACATTACCATCCGCGTCCGTCTTCTTCTTAAAGATCCATTTGTTTTCTATCACTCGCCGATCATCGGGCAAGTCAGTCAAAGTCCATACTTTGTTTTCATACATGGATTCTTTCTCGGATTTCATGGCTTCTAGCCATTTGTTGGAATCTGGACCCACCATAGCTTCTTCATAGTTCGAAGGTTCACCGTTGTCTAACAACATGATTTCCAGGACAGGGTTGCCGTACCACTCTGGTGCGGAACGTGTCCTTGTGGACCTACGAAGTTCAGTAGCAACTTGATCCGAAGTACCTTGATCATCATCATTATTTTCCTCTTCAGTTGGTGTAGGCATCACAGGAACATTTTCCTAAGCTGCACTACTTTCCCGTTCAAGAGGTAGTACTTCATCGAGTTCTACTTTCCTCCCACTTACTTCTTTCGAGAGAAACTCTTTTTCCAGAAAGGATCCGTTCTTGGCAACAAAGATCTTGCCCTTGGATGTTAAGTAGAAGGTATACCCAATGGTTTCCTTAGGGTATCCTATGAAGACGCATTTTTCCGACTTGGGTTCGAGCTTTTCAGGTTGAAGTTTCTTGACATAAGCATCGCATCCCCAAACTTTTAAAAACGACAGCTTAGGTTTTTTCCCAAACCATAATTCATACTGTGTCGTCTCAACGGATTTAAACGGTGCCCTATTTAAAGTGAATGTAGCTGTCTCTAGAGCGTATCCCCAAAATGATAGTGGCAAATCGGTAAGAGACATCATAGACCGCACCATATCTAATAGAGTGCGATTACGACGTTCGGACACACTGTTACGCTGAGGTGTTCCAGGCGGCGTGAGTTGTGAAATGATTCCACATTTCCTTAAGTGTGTACCAAATTCGTGACTTAAGTATTCTCCTCCACGATCTGATCGTAGGAATTTTATTTTTTTTGGTCAAGTTGATTCTCTACCTCATTCTGAAATTCCTTGAACTTTTCAAAGGTCTCAGACTTGTGTTTCATTAAGTAGACATACCCATATCTACTCAAGTCATCAGTGAGAGTGAGAACATAATGATATCCTCCGCGAGCCTCAACACTCATAGGACCACACACATCGGTATGTATGATTTCCAACAAGTTGGTTGCTCGCTCCATTGTTCCGGAGAACGGAGTCTTGGTCATCTTGCCCATGAGGCATGGTTTGCATGTGTCAAATGATTCATAATCGAGATACTCTAAAAGTCCATCAACATGGAGCTTCTTCATGCGCTTGATACCAATGTGACCAAGGCGGCAGTGCCACAAGTATGTGGGACTATCGTTATCAACTTTACATCTTTTGGTATTCACGCTATGAATATGTGTAGTATTACGCTCGAGATTCATTAAGAATAAACCATTGACCATCGGAGCATGACCATAAAACATATCTCTCATATAAATCGAACAACCATTATTCTCAGACTTAAATGAGTAGCCATCTCGTATTAAACGAGATCCAGATACAATGTTCATGCTCAAACTTGGCACTAAATAACAATTATTAAGGTTCAAAACTAATCCCGTGGGTAAATGTAGAGGTAGCGTGCCGACGGCGATCACATCGACTCTGGAACCATTCCCGACGCGCATCGTCACCTCGTCCTTCGCCAGTCTCCGCTTATTCCGCAGCTCCTGCTGTGAGTTACAAATATGAGCAACGGCACCGGTATCAAATACCCAGGAGTTACTACGAGTACTGGTAAGGTACACATCAATTACATGTATATCAAATATACCTTTAGTGTTGCCGGCCTTCTTATCCGCTAAGTATTTGGGGCAGTTCCGCTTCCAGTGACCCTTCCCTTTGCAATAAAAGCACTCAGTCTCAGACTTGGGTCCATTCTTTGACTTCTTCCCGGCAACTGGCTTACCGGGCGCGGCAACCTCCTTGCCGTCCTTCTTGAAGTTCTTCTTACCCTTGCCCTTCTTGAACTTAGTGGTCTTATTGACCATCAACACTTGATGTTCTTTCTTGATTTCAACCTCTGCTGACTTCAGCATAGAAAATACTTCAGGAATGGTCTTTACCATCCCCTGCATATTGTAGTTCATCACAAAGCTCTTGTAGCTTGGTGGGAGCGACTGAAGGATTCTGTCAATGACTGCCTCATCAGGGAGGTTAATATTCAGCTGGGTCATACGGTTGTGCAACCCAGACATCTTGAGTATGTGCTCACTGACAGAACTATTTTCCTTCATCTTACAATTATAGAACTTGTCAGAGATGTCATATCTCTCGACCCGGGCGTGAGCTTGGAAAACTAGTTTCAGCTCTTCGAACATCTCATATGCTCCGTGATGCTCAAAATGCTTTTGGAGCCCCGGTTCTAAGCTGTAAAGCATGCCGCACTGAACGAGGGAGTAATCATCAGCACGAGACTGCCAAGCATTCATAATGTCTTGGTTCTCTGGGACGGGAGCGTCACCTAGCGGTCCTTCTAGGACATATTGTTTCCTGGCAGCTATGAGGATGATCCTCAAGTTCCGGACCCAGTCCGTATAGTTGCTGCCATCATCTTTCAGCTTGGTTTTCTCTAGGAACGCGTTGAAGTTCAAGTTGACATGAGTGTTGGCCATTTGATCTACAAGACATATTTGCAAAGGTTTTAGACTAAGTTCATGATAATTAAGTTCATCTAATCAAATTATTGAATGAACTCCCACTCAGATTAGACATCCCTCTAGTCATCTAAGTGTTACACGATCCGAGTCGACTAGGCCGTGTCCGATCATCACGTGAGACGGACTAGTCATCGTCGGTGAACATTCTCATGTTGATCGTATCTTCCATACGACTCGTGTTCGACCTTTCGGTCTCCGTGTTCCGAGGCCATGTCTGTACATGCTAGGCTCGTCAAGTTAACCCTAAGTGTTTTGCATGTGTAAAACTGTCTTACACCCGTTGTATGTGAACGTAAGGATCTATCACACCCGATCATCACGTGGTGCTTCGAAACGACGAACTTTAGCAACGGTGCACAGTTAGGGAAGAACACTTCTTGAAATTGTTGTAAGGGATCATCTTATTTACTACCGTCGATCTAAGTAAACAAGATGCATAAACATAATAAACATCACATGCAATTATATAAAGTAGTGACATGATATGGCCAATATCATATAGCTCCTTTGATCTTCATCTTCGGGGCTCCATGATCATCTTGTCACCGGCATGACACCATGATCTCCATCATCGTGTCTTCATGAAGTTGTCACGCCAACGACTACTTCTACTTCTATGACTAACGCGTTTAGCAAATAAAGTAAAGTAGTTTACATGGCGTTCTTCAATGACACGCAGGTCATACAAAATAAAGACAACTCCTATGGCTCCTGCCGGTTGTCATACTCATCGACATGCAAGTCGTGATTCCTATTACAAGAACATGATCTCATACATCATAATATATCATTCATCATTCATCACAACTTCTGGCCATATCACATCACATGACAATTGCTGCAAAAACAAGTTAGACGTCCTCTAATTGTTGTTGCATCTTTTACGTGGCTGCAATTGGGTTCTAGCAAGAACGTTTTCTTACCTACGAATAACCACAACGTGATCTTGTCAACTTCTATTTACCCTTCATAAGGACCCTTTTCATCGAATCCACTCCAACTAAAGTGGGAGAGACAGACACCCGCCAGCCACCTTATGCAACTAGTGCATGTCAGTTGGTGGAACCGGTCTCACGTAAGCGTACGTGTAAGGTTGGTCCGGGCCGCTTCATCCCACAATACCGCTGAAGCAAGATAAGACTAGTAGCGGCAAGCAAGTTGACAAAATCTACGCCCACAACAAAATTGTGTTCTACTCGTGCAAAGAGAACTACGCATAGACCTAGCTCATGATGCCACTGTTGGGGAACGTTGCAGAAAATTAAAATATTTTCTACGGTTTCATCAAGATCCATCTATGAGTTCATCTAAGCAACGAGTCAAGGGAGAGAGTTTGCATCTACATACCACTTGTAGATCGAGTGCGGAAGCGTTCAAGGGGATGGTGATGATGGAGTCGTACTCGTCGTGATTCGGATCACCGATGACCAAGTGTTGAACGGACAGCACCTCCGCGTTCAACACACGTACGGGACGGACGACGTCTCCTCCGTCTTGATCCAGCAAGGAGGAAGGAGAGGTTGAGGAAGGCAGCTCCAACGGCAGCACGACGGCGTGGTGCAGTTGGTACAGCAGTATTCCGACAGAGCTTCGCCAAGCACGTACGGAGGAGGAGAGGTGTTGGGGAGGGGAGGGGCTGCGCCTTGAGTTGTGTTGTCCAGCAACCCTCCCCTCACCCCTCTATATATAGGAGGAGAGGGGCAAGGGGGCCGGCCCTCTAGGGGAAACCCTAGAGGGGGGCGGCGGCCAAAGGGAGAGGGAAAAGGGGTGGCTTGCCCCCCAAGCTAGGGGGGCGCCCCCTTTAGGGTTTCCCCTCCCCTTGCCCTAGCCGCATGGGCCTAGGTGGGGAGGCGCGCCCAGCCCACTAGGGGCTGGCTCCCTCTCCCACACAGCCCATGTGGCCCCCCCCCGGGAGGGGTGGCCCCACCCGGTGGACCCCCGGAACCCTTCCGGTGGCCCCGGTACAATACCGGTATGCCACCGAAACATTCCGGTGTCCGTTTAACCACTTTCCTTATATAAATCTTTACCTCCGGACCATTCCGGAACTCCTCGTGACGTCCGGGATCTCATCCGGGACTCCGAACAACATTCGGTAATCACATACTTGTCTTCCTGATAACCCTAGCGTCACCGAACCTTAAGTGTGTAGACCCTACGGGTTCGGGAGACATGCAGACATGACCGAGACGACCTCAGGTCAATAACCAACAGCGGGATCTGGATACCCATGTTGGCTCCCACATGCTCCTCGATGTTGTCATCGGATGAACCACGATGTCGAGGATTCGATCAAAACCCCGTATGCAATTCCCTTTGTCAATCGGTACGTTACATGCCCGAGACTCGATCGTTGGTATCCCAATACCTCGTTCAGTCTTGTTACCGGCAAGTCACTTTACTCGTACCGTAATGCATGATCCCGTGACCAGACACTTGGCCACTTTGAGCTCATTATGATGATGCACTACCGAGTGGGCCAAGTGATACCTCTCCGTAACACGGAGTGACAAATCCCAGTCTCGATGCGTGTCAACCCAACAGACACTTTCGGAGATACCTGTAATGCACCTTTATAGTCACCCAGTTACGTTGTGACGTTTGGTACACCCAAAGCACTCCTACGGTATCCGGGAGTTACACGATCTCATGGTCTAAGGAAGAGATACTTGACATTGGAAAAGCTCTAGCAAACGAACTAACCGACCTTTGTGCTATGCTTAGGATTGGGTCTTGTCCATCACATCATTCTCCTAATGATGTGATCCCGTTATCAACGACATCCAATGTCCATAGCCAGGAAACCATGACTATCTATTGATCACAACGAGCCTGTCAACTAGAGGTTCACTAGGGACATATTGAGGTCTATGTATTCACACGTGTATTATGATTTCCGGATAATACAGTTATAGCATGAATAAAAGACAACTATCATGAACAAAGAAATATAATAATAATCCTTTTATTATTGCCTCTAGGGCATATTTCCAACAGATATGTCTCTTGTTTTTTATACAACATATGTTGCTTCAAAATTACCAGGACTTGCAAGTTTTTTTGGTCACTGTTTTTTCATCATGTTCAGTCATACATTAGCTTTCATGTCAGTTCCTATTTCTGTAATATATGGTTGCCGCTTCAAATTCACCAGGACATTCAAGTTTTCTCGAGGCATGAATTTTAACATGTTCGGTTTTTTTATTCATTTTTAATCACTATGGTTTTTCTAATGGAAATCGGAAAGGAAGAGCCCTTCTTTATAAAAAAAACTATTTGTTGTCGTTGTTGTTGAGGCAGGTCATAACATATTGTAAATTATGAGACCTTTGTGCTTTTCTTTCTCCTCTCGCAAGGCGGATAAGAAAAGTCTTTCTCCTCTCGATCTTCGTTGGCGAGCCCATGGATTCGCACTTCGCTTGCCACTCCGGCAACCGGTGATGGGAAGGGGATTTCTGGTGCCTCGGGTCCGGCTAGTAGATAGGTAGGGTTTTAGTCCTCATAGGGGCGACGTTTGAACGGATAGCATCGGTTCTTCTTCGAGTCAGTCTTCTCGGCTTCGATCCTCCTCAAGTTCGTCCGTTCCGACTAGACGAAGCTCCAGCGTAGATTCCTGCCAGCTCCTCGGGGTGACGAGGTTAGGGTTTCTCGTTGTGCGTACGTAACGGCGATATTTGATGTCAAATTCTTCAAATCAATTCAAGGATTCAACGACAACGACTACGGCTCCGGGACGCTGGTCCACGTGCACGAACACTTCCCGACTGTTATGAACAAGGTCAGGCTGGCTCCGGTATGAAAGTGGCGACATCGGCGTGTCAGCGGCTTGTTCTGGCGGCAGCAATGGTCGCTCGATGGTCCATGGACCTTGATGTTATTTTTATTATTTGAGGTGTTTTGTATTTTCGATGAATTATTATAATAGATGTGATTTTTTCATAAAAAAAGGCTATAATATCTTGTACTAGTTGTGACTTGTGAACGGAGAATACCACCTACGTCTTGTCGCCTCACATGCATCGGTGTCACGGCTGGACGCGGCGACCATACACATGGACGTCGGAGGCAAAAAGGACAAATTTAATCTATGGACAAAACAATAGCACAAAATAAACTGTTGGCGAAAATATTCCACCTTGTTGATCTTTTTGTGTAGCGGCCGACAGATAGGCGCCACACTACATTGGCCATCATCGCACCCGGCTGCTACATAAAAAGGCCAGCTGGGTGAAATGTTTTCGTCAACATTTTTATTTTATGATATTGTTTCGTTCATGGGTCAGAACAGTGATTTTTGCCGACGCTGGACGGCAAATGACTCCGTTCGCCTTTTCTATGCCGTGCGTGGCCGTGGTCGGGGCCTCTCCATCTCTGCTCCGCATACACGTACGTTCAGGTGGCTGCCCCCCGCCCTGCATTTTTCCGACGGCACCTGCAGCCAGTATGACGGGTGCGGTGGCGTGGCACCTGCCGCCATTGAGGATGGCGGCAGCTCGCCCATCGGGGCTGTATAGAAAGGACCGCCGCCCAGTGAGGAAAAATATCTCGGTTCATCTCATCCGGGGAAAAAGAGAAGCTGGATAAGGTTCCTGGTAGGGAAGAAGCAAGAGACGGGCTCTTCCAGATCTGGTGGTTCCGCCATTGCTCGGAGCCACATCATCAGCCAGCCAGGTGAGCTTCTCTCGGATCCGGTGCTTTCTTCTACCGCAGTGGGAAATGAAAGGAAAAAAATGCTAGAGTAGAAAAGAGCTTGACAAGTGTGGATATAACTGCCGAACAGAGCAGATCTGGTTTCCGCTTCCAAATCGTTGTAAAGTTGTCTAAATGTGGTTTCAGAATCGATTCCATTCGATGTGAAGTAGTAGAAGAAAAGTTTTTCCTCTACCTTGTGGGTTCTTATGTCATGCAAAACAAATTAAAATCTTGGAGAAGAAACTGTAGAAGTTGCTACTGTCATGGATGGAGAATGTCACGGAACGCTGATAGATTTGTTTGTAGTAGCGATCTACTCCCTCCGTCCCATAACATAAGATCGTAGCTTGCAAGACGATCTTATATTACGGGACGAGGGGGTAGTTTAGACAGTTTTGCTAGAACTCATCTAGATGAGATATAATTTGGTCTCATTCATCTTTTATAGCCATTGGATGTGATGCTATAAGATGCGTGTGTGCTGACGTGGATTGTATTTGTTCTTGTTTTCAAAGTGAATGAGACCAAATTATATCTCATCTAGATGAGTTCTAGGTACTCCCTAGTTTAGAAGAAATGGAACCAAAAAGTCTCGAAAATGCTAGGGGATGTGGGTAGTATTTCTTAAGGTGGAAGATGCGGCGTAATAATATGCACTTGATATTTGTGTGCAGGATGTCATACCCATCTGAATATACGCTATTTCGCGCGGAAGGAAAGATTCGGCATGGACCTGATGGGGTAAAAGTGAGTCCTGATTGCCCATTTGTGATCAGACGGATGACAGAGCTCAAGGATAAGCCATTCCAACAAGTGCGACACCTGGTAATGAAGGTTTTTCAATTGAATGAAGCAACGTACGAGCTCAGTTTGCAGCACCTTGTGTATTCAAGGACAGATCCTGGCACTCCTCCATGCAATGTACTGATTCATATAATAGGGGAGGATTCCTGGAGGACATTTCTAAATGTTGCAGCCCGTAATGTTCGCGCTTTCAGACTGTTCGCCAGATGGAATGTCAAGAAAACAAGCTCTACTCCCAATGCAACTGACAGCAATAACACAACAATTCCAGACGAAACCGATGAATCCGATGATGGGACCTGGCCAAATTGCAAGCACGATAGACCATGCACCATCGAAACTTCAAGGCGCAACGAAGACCTAGGTCGAAGGTTCTTCCGCTGCCCTCTCTTCATGGTGAGTTTCCTTGGGAAAATGTTTATCACGATTGTATCATCATTACTGCTCTGAACAATCTCTGCATTAGTACATCCACAATGAAATTTCCCTTTTTAATCAGCATTCGGGAGAAGACTGCAAATTCAGCGAATGGTTGGACAAGAAGTTCCCTCAGAATGCAATCAAAGTCATCAACAGACTCCAGGACGACGTTGAATCCCTCCAGCAGCAAGTCGATAACATGAAGTGTGAGCTTGAGGAACTCCGTCACCGTCAGAGCAAAAGAGCTACCGAAGAAGCTGTTGCAAGTGATGGAGACAGGTGCCCCTGTGGCAGCAGCCCTTGCGACTTGGCTTCTCGCAACCGAAGCAAAGCTCCTAGAGTGGCCAAGGACAATTAGAATTAGGCCTCCAAATATGCAGAGTGGTACGTGGCACCACCCTAGTTTCATTTGTAATGGTGCTCTTATGTCCATTTTGTTGCAACTGTCACGCTCTGAGAACGCGATCTGTGATCTAGGTAGTTTTAAAGATCTGTTGCTTATCGTTGAACAATTCGTCGTAGGATTTCAGTGAGACGCTGAACATTCTGAAGTTGTTGTGTTTATGCATTGTCCCCTGTTTAAATAGTTTGCATGAACTATCTTGCCACAACATACGTTGGTTCGACTCTCATGTCTAATCCAACCACACTGTCAACTTGAATCCTTCCAGACTGGCAAAAAAGTGTTGGTTTTGAAAGTTGCAAATGCTTTAGTATGCATGAGTGCGCAGTAAGCAAATCCAGTCTTTATCGATGATCCCTGACCCTGAATCTCTCTGAGCGTTCACGGTGTTGTTCTCTACGACGTGTTCAGGGGAGGGCACCCCTGCACTGGATTCAGAGATTGTATCTACCAAGAATGCCAAGGGCAGGAGCAACGGTAAGGATTAGTACCAGTCCAGGATCACAAGATCAGTTGCTAGAAAACCACTACGGTGTGGCTGGACCACACACACCACACAGAAAAACTCCAGATGAAACATCCCCACCGGAGACGAGGCGCTGGTGAAAAGCCGGAGGCTTGTGACGCTAGAGCAGAATCACAGAGAGGCTGACGGGGCAGATCTAGCTGTTGAGGAAGAGCTCGTCGGCGAATGGCATTGTGGTAGCCTGCATCGACCACAAATACAGTGACCAGAGTCGAATACAGAAACAAAACCAACAAATAAAGGAAAATCTGACAGTGCATGTTTGTTTCTTGAATATCACCAGCCATATATAAATTCATCTTCAATAACATGTACTCCTATTTGCAAACAAAAAACACATATGTGTATAACCTGAAGCATCACAAAACTGTTACCACTTAATAAGTACTCCTAGTATCTTACTACTCCCTCCGTTCCTAAATACTTGTCTTTCTAGGCATTTCAACAAGTGACTACATACGAAGCAAAATGAGTGAATCTACACTCTAAAATATGTCTACATACATCCGTATGTAGTAAAAGGGAGTATATAATGCTTGGATTACTGGCCCTTTAGACAGTCTAATCTGCTGCTCTTCCGTTGCACTAAGATTATTGTTGACATAGTCCTGAATTAATCAGTTCCTATCTCATCTTCTTCTTTTTTTTTTGCAGAGAACTTTGAGCTTTATTCAAAT
Organism: Triticum aestivum; assembly: GCF_018294505.1. Taxonomy (NCBI): domain Eukaryota; kingdom Viridiplantae; phylum Streptophyta; class Magnoliopsida; order Poales; family Poaceae; genus Triticum; species Triticum aestivum. The sequence continues at coordinate 642,029,634 of NC_057798.1, read as the reverse complement.
AAAAGTGTTTGCTGGGCAGTCAGCCATGAGGCTACTAACCAGAAAACTTGGAGTTTCAGAGATCCAGCTCTCGGTTACAGACACATTACATGCCCGTTGCGCACAGAGGTGTGCTGGCCCGTTAGCTGATCTGCTTACATGAGAAATTACAAAAGAATCAAAACTAGCGGCAAGCTCCTTAATTTCGAAGAAAACTGGTGCCACAACAGAGCGACTGTTGAGGCGAGTGTTCCAGAGTTTAACGATCTCCTATCTCATCTCCTAGCTGAGAAGAGGTAAGTAACATACGGCGGCTAAATACCAAATCTATCTCGTAGAGAACCGGGGGTCTGGATGGACACGTCCTATCATATTCGTGCCCTCCTCTGCAGCAAGTGCTACTACAACGCCCTTGCAACATAAAACAACATATGTTGCCAACATGCCTCATTTTCTCGTCCTCCAGATCAACTAGTAGCATTTTTTCCTTACTCTTGAGATCTATGGTAATGGATGTATCATCTAGGTTAACGAGCAAAGCACCTCTGCTCTCTGCAAAGAAGACACTGCTTATTCTCTTTTTTCTCCCCAAATCCGTCAGCTGAGAGTGTTGCCAGCCCGCCTCATACTCGCCGTTCTGTTCTTGCCTGGTCCAGAGCTCTAGAACGCCGTGGTCTTGTATGGTAACGAAGGACAGTCTTCCTTCTCCGGCGATACACAAGAGTGGCGGATGTGATAGCGGCATGCTAGCGTCAAATCTACTAACTGGGATCTTGGTCATGGAGACGTGTGACGTGGTGGCGTTTATGCTTAGGGTGTAGAAGTCTGTGTTATCCATGTACAGCCAATGCGCCGTGTCGCCGGTGACGACGCCGGCTCGCGCCCCGCACCTCCATCTCTTGCCGGAAACCTGAAGACACTTGATGGGCGCGCCCCAACTCCCCGTGGCCGAGGAGTACGTACAGGTGCACACGGTCCAGTCGCGGTTGGTGCAGATCACGAGCACTTGAAACGTCGGTTGCCGATGGTGGTTGTCCGAATTAGCAGTACAATGATCGCCGTAGTCCGCGTCGGTGAGAAGCGCACAGCCGGTAAGGTCGCCGGCAAAGAGTGTCATGCTGTCAAGCAGGGGCGGCGGGAGAACACGCGTGCTCCTCTTGTCGATCAGAGGGCGGCACACGGCTAGATGGAGCGGCTGGCGGTCGATGCCGTTACGGACGCGGGTTGGCCGTATGATGCGCAGGAGTAGAAGACCGCGCCGCGACGCCAGCGGCCTCGCGAAGTCGAAGAGGCCATCGTCGTCGGCGACGAACGAGTCGAAGGCGAGACGCCCGTCGCCGCCGGCCTGCAGCTGCAGGCTCAGGAATTGCGGGGCCGAACCGGGCCCGGGTTCCCCTGGCATGAAACCGGACGGGCCGGTGGGATGCGCGTTCTGGGAGAAGATCCCGACGAGGGCGGACGGATGGCGCGCCGTCTCCGGCCAGAGGCCGACCTGTCGGAGGAAGGCACGGTCGGTGACGAGGCGGCGCCATCGCTTGCACGTGGCCGCGCAGCGGAGGAGGTCCCGCAGGCCCGGCAGGCGCGCGAAGACGTCGCGGAGGACGTCGTCCGCGATGTCGCCGGCGGCGTGGCAGGGGCGTGCGCGTTGGTTGGCCATCGTGTCGACCGGCCGGCTAGGGCTCGATCTGATTTTTTTTTATCAATCTGTTGAGGCTGGGCTGGGTTGGTCCACAAAGAACGCGCCACGCCCACGCTATGTGCGACCGATCGCTCGAGCTCGAGTACTATTTTTTTCTACTAGCAAAAAACACAACGTGCTGGCTCGGAGTCTGTCGCAAGGTATATATATCCACACATATACGTTGTTCGTTCCCCTTTACTCCGGCGAGCAGCGGCAGTCGTCCCGAGGAGGAGCTTTCCGTCGCGAGAGCCGGTGTTCGCCGGCGGCTGCACATGCCAGCGAGGCAGCCTGGACCTCTAGCCCAGATGGAGGCCCAAACTCCAATGGACGTTTCCGCTGCGACAATTAGTGGGCTCTCCTGCGTACTTGACGACAACTGGGCCGCGCGAGGCGGGCCAGCTCATACACTTCCTCCCCCACCAACCCATGCCAGCGGTGCCCCGTCCGCGGCGACGGCGCCGGCGAACTGCGCGATGGCCTCTCCTCTTGCACGAGCCGCGGCCATTCCTCGCCGTCAATCCTCTCTCCCTAGCATCACATCTTTCCACCTCGTCCCGTCTGCAGGCGCTCCGCCCCGCCGCTCCTAGGGTGCGTTTGGTTCACGGGATAGCCACCCAAGGGACAGGGATAGCCATATTTTTACTGGATAGCAGCCGTTTGGTTTGTGGATGAACTGGGATGAGATAGGATAAGGATAGCCATATGCTTAGAATATACCTCTAAAATCCGGCTCCGCAGAGGGGGCCCATGAGGAACCTCGTCGCCGCCAGCGGTCTCATCCCCCCTCAATCCTCGTCGACTGAGGTAAGTCTCGTGTCAATTACTCACTCAGGCAACCGTTCGACGTTGAAAACTCACACACTGGAGACTAGGGACACACATGTATGCCACCTGAAGGACAAGAATGGCTGAATGGGGATAAATCATACGAGCGGTTCAGTCAAAAACCACACGAGCCGCAATTCAAATTAAGAGCAGCGACGTCTTGCACACCTTCCAACTACTAATAACATTGCAAATTATTGGATGATCTCCTGCAATGCCATCGCATTATCTGGTTGATGGTTGCAGCTTGCAACATGGAAGCTAATTGAGTAGAAACCAAATGTGACATAAACTTGGCATCACTGATATAGTGATGTGCATATGTCAAAGAACAGTACCGTTATAGCTGTACAATTTCTAGCTTTGGTTCATTAGAATTGGCATGTTTTGCTTGTCAAATCCAGTTGTTGCCCGGTGCTCGGTTATTCTCTCACAAAGCTCATTTTGGTTATCAAATCATGGATCCGTCATTGGGCTTCCTCTTATTCACCATTTCCATGTCCCAGCAAAATCATTTTATAGCTTTAAAAGCATTTGATATTGTCCCAAAGTTCCAAGAATATAGTTCCGGTGCAGTATGCAGCCCCTGTAGCTGCATTCAGTGCAATGATGCTTTCATCCCTTCGACACAGCTTTACGAGCTCAAAATCTTAAATATTCTGCTTAAAACATAGAAAGAACCTCTAGCTGTCGGACAGAAAAGGAAAAATTCCCATCAACCAACAAAATTGTAAGTTATCTCAAGTGATTTGCCTGAGGTTTCGATATGGTGGTGGGCTATATGCCCGGTCCTGAACTCTTGTTCTTTCAAAAAAAAGGGGGAGAGAGAGAGAGAGAGAGAGAGAGCACATTTCCAATATATTTGCAATTTAACAATTCTCTTAATTCAAAAGATTTAAGTCATCTTTTAATCTTTTTCAGTGAGGGACCGTGCCATCTGCATATACTTAAGAACTCTAAATACATCGCTAACTTCATAACAAATAACAATGAAATTGTGCAGAACTATAAACCACCTGAACCTACTAATTGATCGGTGTTGGTTTGTCTATCAAAATCCCAATTTGCTTAATTCTTTGCATTTTTCTGATTTCTTAAGTGGCATTTTTAGACATGCTATTGATTTCAAGTTCAGTAACTCTAATCTTTTTTGCAATTCTTAGATGGATAACTGGACAAAGCAATTAAAGCGAAATTAAGTGAAGAATAGGCACTTCAGATTGTAAAGTAGTTTGACAAAATACAACAGATCATGGCTTTTGCTTTTCATAGGAAAATTTCCTGTCCGGCTCATAATCTTATTGCCTATCTAGTCAGGTTTGCCTTATTTCACCTGGGGCCTGATACATGTGAGGCTAGAGGTGGAACTGAAGAAGCCGCATTGTCAGCAATGCGAAAATTCCCTTGATTCGTTGCAACAAAGTTATGATCTATATTGCTCTCTGCATTCATGGTACCTTCCAAGACCTTGACTACCTCGGACATTTTAGGCCTTCTTTTGCAATCAATTTGTAAACACCACATCGCGAGCTTCATCATCTGAATGACATCTTGCTCGCGTGCTTGCATATCATTACTGGTCTTGTCAATCATATCTACCAAGTTATCATGCTTCACCTTTTTTTCCAAAAGGGTAATAAGATGCATGCTCTCTTCGGACCGAGAAGGGTCGAGATTCTTTCTTCCGTTGATGATTTCTATTACCACAATGCCGAAGCTATAGACATCCGCCTTTTCTGTGATTTGTGATGTCAACCATTCAGGAGCTAAATATCCAGGTGTGCCTCTCATCCGAGTAACCACTTGGCTCATATCCCTATCAATGAGCTTGCATAATCCAAAATCAGAAAGTTTGGCATTGAAGTTGTCATCTAAGAGAATATTTTGTGGTTTACATCTAAATGAGCAATTCTTTTCGTGCACTCCTCGTGGAGATAAGAGAGACCCTTAGCTATGTGAGTGATAATCTTGCATCGCGTGCTCCAATCCAAGGGAGGATCAATATTATCATCTTGACAATAGATCCATCTATCCAAGGATCCTTTGGGCATATACTCGTATACCAATAGCCTATGTGATTTCTCCACGCAGAAACCAATTAGCTTCACCAGATTGATATGGTGGATGCTGCCGATACTCTGAACCTCTGCTGAGAATTCTTTCTTTCCTTGACCTGCTTGATCCAAACGTTTTACTGCAATCCTTTCCCCACCAAGCTGTCCCTCAAACACAGAACCCAAATCCTCCTTCGCCAAGCTTGTCCCTGAATTGCTCGGTTGCTACTTCTAACTGATGAAATGTGAACCTCATTGGTGTTCCTTGTAGCTTCCCAAACTCTTCCTCCTCTTCCTCCATCTCCCGGTGCTGTCGCGTTCTTCGTCTATGCACGAAAAAAAGGAGGAATCCGGCAATTAAGATGAAACCGACCACAGTACCTAGAATCAGACCAATGCGGCCTCTGCTGGACGAAGATGATCCCGTGCTTGGAGAAGAAGTATTTAGATCGATCGGTGGGCAGAAGACGATCTGGTAGTTGGTCCCCAACGGGCAAGTGAACTTCTTCTTCCAGTCAGCATCCATGGAGTAGTCGTAGACATCCAGGCAGATTTGCTGAAACAACAACGAGTATTTGGTGGGTTCGCAATTTTACGCTGCATTCCCGGTGCAGCAGTATCTGTCTTGCTTGAACACAGTGCACGCGTTGTTGCAACCCCCAGGGGTCGTCAACTCGCTTGGGCACTGGGATGTGATGTTGGCGGCGCAGCGTGGCCCTTTGCTGCACCCTGGCCCTCCCTGGTCCGGCACCGGCAGGAAGTCCATGGGCACGTTGAAGCCGTCGACGAAGGGAATGTCGAAGAAGTCGGTGCTGTTGAACTGGCCGATTATGAACTCAGCCATCGTGTTGGGCGGCCGGCCGTAGGCCTTGCAGGCAAGCATGCCGCCGCAGTCGCCCGTCTGGCACGAGCAGTTGCCTCTGCCGTTGAATGAGCACCCTGTGCGCGCCCACACGCGCCCTTGGGAGGCGAGCCCATACACGTTGAGGGTCTACGTCGCCCGGGGTCGAGCTGCACGCCACCGCCAACCGGCATGGCAGCCGGCCGCATGGTGTAGGAGCATCGGTTGGTGATATTTAATAGACGGGGTGTAGAATAATGTTCCGCAAGCGCTTGTAGAATCGATGGGATGTAATATAATGTTCTGCAAGCGCTTGTAGAATAGACGGCTAGTATAATATAAAGTAATAATTGAGCTTAATAAATCATACATATTCCCAGTTTGTCCTCTGTATTATTACTCAAAATACTAATGTTTCATACAACCAATTACCATTGAAATACTGCAAAATATTTCCTCGACAGCATTCGGGTATCATACTCTACTCATAACTTAAAACAAAAAAAGATTACCTCCGGCCTCTGCTCATAACTGGCCATGTCGGCTTCGCCAATGGCGTCTCATCCCCTTCCATTGACTCGGTTTCTTCTTGCACGAGAATGGTAAGGAAGGTTAGCAGTTCGCCGCCATTGCTGAGCTGTTTGACATGAAAATCCTCACCCAACTTCTGCTCTAACTTTTTCAGCATTTCCATCCAAAAAAGGGCCAATGATTTGTCAATACTCATGCCACCCGTTATCAGCTGTGCGCCAATCTGAAACCCACTCTCAAATGTTTTACCAACGGAATCCCCATAGAGCTCAGTAAAACATATTTGGTCAGAACCATAATTGTACCTAGCGTTACGGTTCGAAAGTAACCTCAATAGATGCTTGCCCGCCGATCTGTGTTTCGCACATTTCATTATATTCTTCAGTGTGAATGGGTTCTCATAAGGAAAGACAGGAGGCGGCAGGGGATGTGCTGCAAGCAGGAAAACTGCGTAATTGGAGAGCGCCTCTATTGCCTTGGTGAAGCCATGTATCTCCTCGGCTTGTTGCTCCTTGTACCACTTGAGGTAGACTTGGGTGCCGATGTGCCACTTGAGGATTACCTCTTCTGTTTTCTTTTCGGGGTCTAGACGGTGAGTTGCTTCACCACCATCCGGCCATGATTGGTCCAAGTTCTCGTCTGACATCATCTCCATGAGCATCTGGATGATCTCTGTCGGGACGGGGATGGACCAAGAGAAATCCAGCCTAATCCACCGGCCCCACCTCCCCATCCATGTCGCTATTTTGCCGAGTGGACTGCTCCTCGTCCGACGGCACATGTCAAATAAGTCTAGTTGCCCCATAGAGCCTGACCAATACATTGAATGTATCCCTGCTTTCTGCATAGATGAGTAGATTAACTCCTCGATAGATTCATGATGACGGCCACACCATCTACCTTTCAACATCTTCGGGAATATGAGCCTAAACGCTGATGTGGTCTCCAGGACAAGGGCGCCAACTAGCAGAATGTAAGTGGCAGTGACGTCCATACTATTCAAACCATCTTTATCACCGACTAGATGAAAAAGAAGGAGTGCCGCGACAGTGGCCAGCGGGCAGATGACACGGATGCAGATGCCGTACGGTGAGAACATGACCAGACTCTTGCCATAGAAGACGTCGTACACCTGCGAGATCTTCATCTGCATCTTGTGGTACAGCTTGTCAGCCCCCTGTTCCCACTGCTTTTCTTGAAATATATCCACGAACCCCCTACTGGGTTCACCGCTGGCCCGCTTGAGGGCCCATACTCTCTCGCCGTACTTCAGAACCCCAACCATAAACATAAGGATAGTGGCTGCACGGAGCCAGGCTGGGTGGCTGAGCATGGAAGACTGGTAGAGGACAGAGGCTGTTGCAACAACCTGCACGCCCAAGTTCTGCAGGTGGCGTAGCCACAGCTGGTTGTCCTCAATGGATAAGGCGGTGATGTTGTCCTGGCCGCCAAGGTGCACCAGCAGCAATGGCGCCCATAGCACCATAAGGACATGTTCAACCGAACTGTTGGTGGTGAAGAAATGGCCGAGGGTGTATACTGCCACCGTGTCGGCCAGCATGTATGCAGACCAAACAATGCCAAGTAATATGCCGGAACTTCTGCGCCGACGGATTTCGGCAAAGACTTGGAGCGTGACCTGGACTGTGAAGCTCAGCAGAACCAACATATGCATGCCCCAAGTATTCCATACACGCTGCGCTGGCTCTACCACTCCGTTCATTGTATCGCCACTGAAATTGATACAGCCAGGAATTTTAAGTAGTCTTTCATACTGCAGGTTAAGTTAATATGAAAGTACGTATAATTTTTCATCCTAAATTAAACTTCCAATTGTGCAATGCCGATACTTCTTTTTGAAACACTATTCAGATACGTATGACCCCATCCACTAGTAGAAAAGGGGGCATTGGTCCAGGCCAGGTCAGCCCATTAGTCCCGGTTCAATCCAGAACCGGGACCAATGGGGACATTGGACCCGGTTCATTAGCCCCGGGGGGCGGCCGGGCCACGTGGGCCATTGGTCCCGGTTCGTCTGGACTTTTTGGTCCCGGTTGGTGGGACGAACCGGGACCAATGTGCCTTGGTCCTGGCCCACCACCATTGGTCCCGGTTGGTGGCCTGAACCGGGACCAAAGGCTTCCCTTTAGTCCCGGTTCAAGCCACGAACCGGGACCAATTGCCTATATATACCCCTTGCCCGCGAGCAGAGCACTCTCACTGCTCTGTTTTTCGTGGCCGGCGAGGAGAGAGCTTTGTGGTGCTCTAGCTCACCTCCTATGCACACGAGGTGTTCGATGGAATGCCCGAGCCACACTACTTAAGCTTTCTTCTCTCCAAGCTCGACCTCCAAGCTCCATTTTCCTCAATATTTGTCTAGGTTTGACGGTCCGCCACGTCCCGTCCCCGTCTTCACCGCTGTCGATCTCCCGCGCCGATCTCGTCGCCGGCACCACCGTGGTAAGTACTACTGGCTAGCTAGTTGCGCGCATCTCCCGTTGATTCTATAGCTATACTTTCATCAATGCCATTTATAATGCTTCATTATCAGTTTGATTGACCACTATTTCTCGTAAAGTGCTTGTGGCAGGAACAAGGTAATGATTTCTGTGGATACTACGTGTGCGAGTTCATCCACAACGCGACTTTGAAAAACAAGCGGGGCTACTCTCAAAGACAATATGAAGTGCGTAAGCAATAATAATCACAATTTCATTTTATTACACCATCATTTCTGTTGAGTTTTATTCATATATATGTATTAATTAACCTCCTTCTTCAAATTAGACGTGGCAGATGCGGAATAAACTCCTAGAACCAGATCGCATGAAAGCAATTCAAGAGGAATTGACGGGATTCTTTCTTGACCACGTCATCAATAAAGCCGGAGAATACCATGTGGAAGTTGATTTCAATTGCTAGGGGATTGTAATTAAGAGATCTTACATATTGTACATGTATGTAGCCAGTAGCGTCAGATACATGATACAAAAACTTGTTGTTCGACCAATCTCTTCGAGAAGGAGAGGTCGATCGATCACTTCTCTCGGTATGCATGACGAACTTCTGTACTTAATGGTTCTCTGGATCACTTATGTA
>NC_057798.1:641999156-642020338 GCF_018294505.1 Triticum aestivum | reverse complement strand
AGCCACTGGAATGCTGACGCGTGGATGCCTTTTGGTCCCGGTTGGTGCTGACTGGGCTCGGCGCACATGCCACGTGTAGGCACATTGGTCCCGGTTCGTGTTTGAACCGGGACTAATGGGTGGAGGTATTAGTAACGACCCATTAGTCCCGGTTCATGAACCGGGACTAAAGGCCCTTACGAACCGGGACTATTAGGTGTTTTTCTACTAGTGATCGTTCCCCCACCGTTAAATTTTAAGGGCCTCTTTCATTCACAGGATTCTAGAAACATGAGAATAGGAAAAGTATATGATTGAGGTGGCATGCCCACTTGAAATCCTATAAGATTAGTAAGGAGTATTTGATGCATAGAACAAAGGAATTATAAGAGAAGGTTGAAGCGGATGTTGGATTTTCTATGAAACATAGTACAAAAAATTCCATATGAAAAATTCTTATGGGATCCAATCCTATGAACTAAAGGGCCAACGTACAAAAAATTCCTAAGCATGTCAATCCTATAAAATTCCTTTGAATCGAAGGAGCGCTTAGCCCATCGGTTCTAGGATTTTGCACCCTCTCAGTCGAAATGACTAGCATCACTCAATAACATTTAAAAGTTTACATGGAAAATCCTATCACATTATTTTCATATATTGGACCTATATTTTTTTGCGAGAATACTTCTGATCCATACATCTTCAGTCATGACAGTATAATGAACATAGAAGTTTCAAATGGTTGAGGCTTTTATTTTGTAGCCATCGGTGTCTACATTTCAGAATGAAGGGATATACGTACTGTGATCGTACTACTTTATTTTGTAGCGAAATGACCGCAACAATTGCAAAAGTTAACAGCTTTGCTAAAGCACATCTAGATGTGCTATAAGTATTGCGCATCTAAGTTTAATGTCATTGATTTTACATGGAGGTTCGTGTGAGTATTTTCTTTTACCTTTTTATTTTTATGATTGATTAAATCACTTATATGTGCAATAAGTAGAGCATATGTAAATGCGCGCTATACAGACCAAAAAGTCAATGTAAAACAACAAATGCTGGGTTTAAAACAAACAAAGATAGTAATTAAGACCACAAACAGGAAGTCAATGCTTACGTACATAAATATTTATTAAGAATGGTAAAATTAGAGGAAATAGAAAATCATTGCTTAATTGATTATGCATGGGACAATGGCTAGTTCATTTTATAATTAGCTGTAGGATAAGCAGTAGGTATTAGGGAATGTCTAGCAGATCCCATGAAAGCTATAATTGACTGGAAAAAAACCGTTTAGGGACTCAACCCTAATCTAGCAGATCCCCTATAAGTATAAGTCCTTACAATTATAAGGAAACATCCCTTAAAACACCAATTTTGGAGTAAATTATGTTTAGTCCAACAAGGGCAACTCTCATGATAACTCGGGAGACAGCCACAAGGCCGCAACCATTGCCCACATCGCCCCTCCCTCAGCCACCCTAACGCCCCTGGTGCCTCCCCTCAAGCCCGCCGTAGCCCCGACACCCTCTCCCCACCTTCTCCTCCGTCGTCGTTGCCAGATTTGTCTGGATTCATCGCCGTTGTTGAGAGGTTCAATTAATCGCCGCCGACAAGGCCCAACATGGTCGAAAACAAAAGTTGTATGTTAGGAAAGCGGATGGAGCCCCGCTGGTGAGCCCACGCTAACCTATGTTGCATCCCACCAGATTCTTCACCGCCCCCGCCGCCACGGAGGTCGCCGCCTCTCTCATCAGCTCGACCTTCAGTTCCCCACCCTACTGTACGTAGTACAGCGAGTCATCTCCTTCAACAACATCTCCGTCGGATCCGCCCACAAATCACACATCGCCGAGCCGCCTCCACCCTGGTGCTCCTTTGCGCCCGGAAGTGCCTCGTTGTTCAGACAACCTCGGATACACTTAGGAATCCCTATGAAGACTTTTGCGCTTGTAGATGTTGTGAAAGTAATGTATAAGATAAACCCCTTTATGTTTGCAATTAGTAATATGAATCCCATTGCTTCAAACATTACACACATGCAAGCAACATTTGCTTGCAGGAAATGGATATGGGTCGATTTTGTAAAGTTTTATGTAACTGATTACTACAACCGTTCACGTAGAGAGAAAGCTAGTTGATGCGCTGGTAGACACATGCAAGAATAAAGGCCAAATCAATGAGAAGCTAGTATAAATCTACGAGAAGCAACTCTAAATAAACGATATGCAAACCCAAATCAACGAGATGCAACACCAGAAAAGGAAATTTAAGAAGATTCGCCTTGCCCTCTTAGTTGTTGTGATGATTTGGCTCATACTCTTAGGATCAACAACAAATGTTCTTTTTGTGGGAGCCATTGCACCGATGATGTCCTTAGTTTAGGCGACGACAAGTAGAGCTATCTAGAATGTAATTTTTGTATGTTTTCCCTCGATGCTTAACCTAGTTCGATGTCAATGTAGTACTAATAAACAAGCAATGGAATGGTTAACTACGCTATGCATAATGTTAATGTGGTACCTAAATGGAATTGTGCAACAAAGTAGTTTACATCTTTGTCGGAAATGAGTTTGTGTAAAAAAATGATTTCAATTTTATAAGAGATTAGGTTTTAGGGGATCTCCTAGACAGATAAAAGTTTAATCCCTTCAAAACTGTAAGGAAATGGGATAAGGGGTACATATTGATCTTTTAGATAGGGGATCTACTAGAGTGCCATTAATAGCCCATTTTTAGAATTAGAGTTAGCAGTTTAGAAAATTAATTTTTGTTATTTTAGGATTTTTGTTAATTCGAAAGATTCATTTTGCTAGGGTAAAAAATTGCCCTTTACAAGATACACAATAAGTTCAGAATGAATAATTAAATTTTGTTACAACAACTAAATATTAATCTAGCGGCACCTCTAAAGAGAACCCTCAAAGCTCCGCTATACGTCTGGACCACTTTTGCTAACTTTTGTCATCCAATTCGGACCCTTAAATGCCCGCAGACCAGTACGGACCTCAATTTTATGGCAAATCTGAAACAAAATTGGAGGAGCTATGCGGGAGTTCGGACATGCAATTGACCAACAAAAAGCTCCCACCTAGCCCTCCTCTCCTCTCTCTCTCTCTCTCTCTCTCTTCACATGCATGGTCCCCCTCTCCTGTCAACCAGAGACCACACCACACTATTCCACCACATACATGGTCCTCCTCTACTCTCTCTCTCTCCTCCCAACCGTATTAATTTGTCAATAGAGTTGGAAGGCTTCGTGTCGCATCAGGTCTGCGGACCACGTCCGGACATAAAAATGGATATTTGTAGTGTTCTTTACCGTCCAGAGTTCGAGAAGCTCTAACAGATGCATGCGCACAATGGGATGTTATTTTGAAAGGGCCTGAGCGCCGAAAACATGGTTCCCTGGAAAACCGTTGGGCATAGTTGTACTGCACACATCGAGTTGTCCTGCGCTCCATCTCTATGTTGTGGAGCTTCAGTCCTACCAGCGGATAGTGAGGGCCGCGAGCGGTGCTAATGAGGACCCATGTATAAAGTAGGAGGTGAGTAAGACCGCCCCACAACAAAGCCAAAGAAGCTTCTAGTGGGATCCAAACTTGCCTGCCAATGATGAAGTGGTGCAACCAAATGGAACCTGGGCTCCACAATGACTCATTCAGAAGGTTGATGATGCGACACGTCACTGCTGCGAGGACCGAAGAGATGGTCAAGGGTTTCCATCCAGAGCACCGACACGAGGAGAGGGATAACAAGGATGTCCCCATGAGGAGCACGACACCCACGAGCATCGCCCGGCAATGATGTCGGACTGTTGAGATTTCACCTTGAGCCTCACTCGTGCCACGCGAGATTTTTAGGGCACCACACCCACCCCGAGGGTCAACCTGCCGCCACTAAAACATGCCTCCAAAGTAAGATCTGGGAGTCACCACTGCCTAAGCACCGCCAGCACCAGGGCCTCCCGCCATTATATTCCTTGTCACCCCACATGACCAAAGAACGCAACAACCACAACCTCCTTGAAAGCCTACTGAAAAACCAATCAGGCGAACCGCCAACCGAGGCCATTGCTCTTGCATCCGAGATCCTGAACTCTTGCAAAAACCACTGGTCTTGAGATTCGGCAATTAGAGAAAGTCACGACGAAATCTAGGAAGATCCAGAACGACACCACCCTCAGCCTTAGTAATACGTTACCGAGCACAAGGTAATCGGAGACCACCACCCATTCCAACTTGCACGAGGAGTATCGAAGAGCGAGCCCCGGCCCTAAAGCAGAGGCGGAAAGACCGCAACTCACCTGCTTGCTGTCGCCTCCCATATTTAGGTCGGCGACCCCCACCTCTCCCCATATGTAGGCGGAGATGGGCTCGTGGGGTGGTGGCCCTATGCCACAGTTGGATCGAGGCAGGCGTGAGCCCTCCTTGCCGCGTTCAACGAAATCTAGGTTGGCGATCACGCGAGCGGGACGAAGGAGAGGAGGTGCCCCTGTGGGCAGCACATTTGAGCGCAGCGCTACAAGAAAAATACTTATAGGCGGGTCATGATAGTAGCGGGTAGGCTAGGGGACCCACTGCTGGTATCTGGCCAAAGTACCAGTGACGGGTGAAAAAACATGGCCACAACTGGTATTTAGTTATCAGTGGTGTGCGCCGCCACTGGTTTTCTGGGCCCATGTTAACCGTAGGCCAAAAGTACCAGTGAAGGTTTCCACACAAATGCCCATCACTTGGAGTCAGAGAAATACTGGCACCCGCTTCTACTAGCCCGCCACCGGTAATTTTGTTATGATTTCTGCATTTTTTGTGTGCTATTGTTTTTAGAATTTAGTGTCTTGTGTTTTTATGACCATGATACTGTATTGAAAATGGTTCGAATGGTGTGTATAGTTTCATTATTTAGAACATTTTAGATAATTTATTAATAAATAGTTGAATTAAACTACACTTATATTTTAAAGAAATACTCCGTCCCATAATGTAGAACGTTTTTTAACACTACACTAGTGTCAAAAAACGTCTTACATTATGGGATGGAGGGAGTATAATAAACACAATATTTAGGTCTAAGAAATAAAAGTTTGATACTTACAAATACGTATATATGTCAAAATTCAAACACATGAAATTAATTGTAACTATCTGAACTTGATATTTGAATGTTCACATAAATTCGATGCCGTGTAAAATATCTAAAATATTTAGGCATGGTCATTACATGACTTGTAGAGTATGGCTTCAACAATATTTGGGCACTTTTTAAATTACATGTAGTTCATATATTATTTAAGCCCATTAAATAAGTAAAAACTCATCAAATGCTCTTAATATTTCGTATTAACCCAGAATAGTCCGAAATTTGACCATGGAACTCGCAATGATGTATATTGAACATAGAAAAAATTAAGGGAAAATGATTAAAAAATTGAGTTCCCTTCGAACCTGACAGACTCCCTTAGCCCCTGATTTCGTCGGAGACTCTTCAATTTCTACCTGAAGTGCATCCGAATTTTTACTACACCCTTCAACGTATCATATTTTTGGACTTCATTTCATTATTTTTTCACTTAATAAATATTTTGCTCCTTTTAGTAGCTAGAAATTCATTTAATACCCTAAAAAGAAAATCAACGAAAAGAGCGGGAAATTTTTCTTGGCATATTTTATGAAGTAAGTTTGATCTCACAAAAATGGGAATAAAAATCAACCCATAAAACAGTAAAATCATAAGAGTAGAAAAGAATGCAGAAAACTAAGCAGCGACGAGTGTCCAAGAACACCGGCCACTGGTAACTTTCTTCACTAGTCGGAACTACTTGTTGTCCGCAACTAATAACTATTTTTACCAGTGGCAGGCACTCGTCATGCCCACCAGGGGTTTGGCCATCCCCATGCACCTTTCGCCTCGCGTGTGTGACTTGCATCACCAGACTTCGGATCTTCCTCCGGCCAGACGCCCCTACACCTCCCTTCACCACCTCGCACGCCGCCGGCCACCATCTGCTAGTAAGCCTGCCTCTGATCCCGCCTGTACTGGATGCCATGTGTTTGATGCAATGCACACCAGAAATTATTGTACTAGACGCTCGTTTATTCTTGTATTTGAGAGTATAGCAGATCTCCTGTTGTTGTGTTAGGTAGCACAGATCTTCAGTTTGGCTTATGTACGTTGTTTTTTTGTTTAATAGCGATGCCATTATCTCTACACAACATGATATGCGCTCCCTTTTTCAATTTTTCATAAATATGAACGTTAAATTGAGCACATTCACATAAAAAAGCTAAACGATCAAGTTCACTAAAAAAGAAATCAAATAGACATTGTGCACACTAAAAACAGTTAAATAAAATCAACCATAATCACTATTTTACCAAGTTTAAATATCCTTCGTCTACACATGCATTGCACCAAAATCTTTTGTTGTGTCCATCCCAATGTTTTAGTCCTTACCAACAACATATGCACTTGTTATGTTTATCCTAATCTTTACCAACAACATGACTCTAGTGATACATAATATTTATTGTCATTATATCACACTACAAGTCACGATGTGCATGTCTTCAAAATTCTCATTGATTTGAAATGAGTGCCAATGTTTTGGCGAAACGTTCAGTAATTTCTGTTTCTTCAAATTTCTGGCACTAAATATTTCTAATTTTTTAGCAAAAATCATGCCAATTTTTTCCATTGATTTATAATTTATTTTATCGTTTTGCTGATGTACTACAGTGTTTTAATTATACCATGAACTATAATCGTTTTGTCTATGGGATGGCCCTGTAACACCCATTGATTTGAAGCTCACAGACAGTGAGTCAGTCAACGTTTTTGCTCAGAAGCTCGTGACGCTCGTCGGCGAGATACGGTCGATGGGCGAGATGGTGGCGGATGAGACCGTCGTCGAGGTTCTCTTCAATGTCGTCCCAGGTCGTTTCAGTGGCATCGTCAACACGATAGAGCAGTGGGGCGATCTGACTACCATGATGGTGGCAGAAGCGGTTGGGCTTCCTGCGGCATTCATGGAGAATCAGCAGGGCGATGCCGTCAGTCGGGTGGGAGCAACAATGAGCAGCTCATGCTTGTCTCCCAAGCGCTTGAGCGACTGATGAAAGGCAAGAAAGGGAACCCAGGAGCCGGCAGCAGTAACGCCGGCCGTGGCCGCGGAGGTGGTGGGGGACATGGTGCAAGCCGTGGTGGCCGCGTTGACCGTGGGCAAGCCGGGCACGGCGAGAGCAAGGACGCATGGAAGCAGAAGAAACACAATAAGTTCGACATCACCACGGTCAAGTGTTTTTACTGAAGTGAATTGCAAAAAACATCGACATTTTAGGCAAGGTTTGCAGGAACCGCACATTTACGGAATTGTGCCAAAAAGCACTACTCCCTCCGTCTAGGTGTGTAAGTCAGCTTACGAAAACCAAATAATCCTAAAATACTAAGGTGTCGTGCATTAACTTCTACCTCCTTTCTTGTTTCTTCACATATCAACCAATAAGAGACAAGGGGTGTGCATGCTTTTAATGACTTGAGACTATCAAACACGACATGCAGTGGTTAGTTCATTGCATGCAATGCTATTAATTAGCAAATAAACATTAATGTCTCTCGTTTTTCCCTCCTTCTTGGTCATGGTGCACAACTTAAAATGACTTGCTCACCTAGACGGAGGGAGTAATTTTTTCCATAATTTTTTGCAAAAAACACTGGTTGCTCGTTTGGACCGTTTAAATACGTTTATGACATGGGGGTCCCATAAATGATGACGTGGCGTAACTGTTCATCCTAGACGTCGTTAGATATATATATATATATATTTACCAAAAGCTCCCTCCCTTTTTTTAGAAAAGAGCCGACTCCGCCGTGCTCCACGCCGGAGCCGTGCCTCCACCATCCACCGCCGCGTCGCACTCCCACCTCTCCTTCCATGGCCGCGGCCGCGCGGGCCTGGTGGTGCTGCTGGTGCAACTCGCGTCACCGCTGGGGCATGGTTGGAGAAGAGGCTGAGGTAGAGGAGCCCGCACGGAGCCGAGAACTCCGACACTGGGCCGGACAGGTTGTTGCTGCTCAGGTCCAGGTAGGTGAGCTCCGGGAGCACGGCGAGCTCCGGCGGGATGGCGTGTTGGAAAACGGCCAACACTGACTCGGCCCGCACCGTGCCGCACGCTCCCCACGCGGTGATCGTGGCCTCTCCCCGCTCCCCGCGTAGCTAGCGCTCGTATCTCCTGGAGACTAGCTCCTTTCCGTTGTAACCAACCCAGCACCTGCGCGTGCTCTCCCGTGTATATAAGGCTATGCCTTCCTATCTAATACAACATTCAGATACTCATCCTTCTTCTTGGCACCAGAGCCATCTTTCCTCCCCGTGCCCCATGGCCGGATCCCATGCCTCCGACGAGGTTTCCGATGCCGGCGAGCAGCCTGACGCCGGCGTCAATTCTAGCAGCCCAACCCTCCCCAGCTCTACTGCTCCACTGCCCACCACTCCCACACCACCTACCGATCAGAGCGCTCCTCCGGCTACAGCTCCGCTGCACCTCACCGTCGCGCCGCTCGGCGCGGTGGCCTCCGACGCCGCGTCGTCCTCCACGGCGCCGCCACCTTCGATCCATGCCGTCAACGTCGGTGCCCACATCGACTTCAAGCTGGACGCCATCTGTGGCAACTACTCCAAGTGGAGGCAGATCATGTCCTTCATCCTCCGCAAATCGGGTGTGGAGAGCCACGTCCTCGTCAACCTCAACTCGCGCACTCAGACTGCGCAGTGGCGCCACGACGATCTCCAAATCCTCCTCATGATCTACGGTACGATCACAGATGAACTTTACGATGTCATTTCTGCCCAAGATTCCACCGCCTATCATGCCTGGTTCCTCCTCGACGCCTACTTTCGCGATAACCTCGCGGGCCGTGCCATCCACGTCGGCGCCGAGTTTCGCGTCACCAACCTACGGCACGTCGCCCGCCTACACGCCTCCGCCTGCTTCATGGGACACCGGCCACATGCTCAACGCCGCCATGTCCAACATGTCCCTCCAGGCTCCGGGCGGCGGTGGCGAGTGGTACCTGGACACCGGTGCGTCCAGCCACATCACCAACAATGCAGGTAACTTGGACGCGTCTTGTTTTTCTACAAAGTATCCTTCCATCTTAGTTGGTGACGGCTCCTACATGCCCGTCCTTGCCACGGGCACTGCCTCTCTCCCACCTCGCCCTTTCTCCCTTAATCACGTTCTCTTCGCGCCATCTGTTGTCAAAAACTTGCTTTCTGTGTGACAATTTACTATTGACAATTATGTCTCTATTGAGTTTGACCCACATGGCTTTCTTGTGAAGGATCTGGCGAGCAGGACCCCTCTCATGAGGTCAAATAGTACCACTGGACTTTATCCTTTCTTCGGCGAATCACCCATGGCTCTCTCCGTCGACATCGGCGACTTGTGGCACAGGCGTTTAGGGCACCCTAGTCGTGCTTCTCTAGCCAAGTTATCTCATTTTCTTTCTTCATGTAATAAACCCCTACCCCCCTCTGCCACTTGTGAGGCGTGGCAATTCGGCCGACAGCCCCGGCTCCCCTTCCCCTCCTCTAGTTCATTTACCACTTCTCCTTTTCAGCTTGTACATTATGATTTGTGGACATCACCTGTCTCTAGCCGCTCTGGATACGCTTACTACTTAATAATAATGGATGATTTCAGTCACTATTCCTGGACTTTCCCTTTGCGTCACAAATCCGAAGCTGCTGACATTCTCATACATTTTTACGCCTACGCCCTCACCCAGTTTCACCTCTGTTTGCAGTGCATCCAGTGTGACAACGGGGGAGAGTTTCTCAACACCCGCCTACGCTCGTTTCTCTCTGACAACGGCATCGCCCTGCGCCTCTCTTGCCCTCATACTTCACCACAGAACGGCAAGGCCGAGCGCGCCATCCGCAGCATCGACGACATCATGCGCACTCTCCTCCTCCAAGCACACATGCCGCTCGAGTTTTGGGTGGAAAGCCTCAACACCGCCACGCACCTCCTAAACCTTCGCCTCTCTCGCGCCATCGCCCAAAACACGCCCTATTTCATGCTCCACGACATCGCCCCCACCTATGATCACCTCAGCACGTTCGGCTGTTTATGCTACCCTAACCTCTACGCCACCTCCCCTCACAAGCTGCCCGCCCGCTCGCGTCGCTGCGTCCTCCTCGGGCTCCCTCGTGAACACAAGGGCTACCGTTGCCTCGACCTAGATACTCGTCGGGTCATCACCTCCAGACATGTCATCTTCGACGAAAATCAGTTCCCCTACACACCGGCCGCACCAACCCCACGTGCCACAGAAAATCCCATGCAGACCCTACCTACCTCGTACTATCCATGCGCATCCGCCTCGGGATCACCACCTGCCCCCGCGCCTTCCACGGCCACAACCCAACCCACCCAACAGCCCGGCCCCACCTCGGATCCCGCGCCCACCACGCCAACCCCCGCTTGGTCCCACCCTGGCCATCCTTCCCCACCACTCCCAGCTCGACCGAATCCACCTGGTCGACCACTTCCCGCAGCAACCCGGCGCTGTCCCCTCCCGCCTCACCACCTGGCCGGCCCCTCCCACCGCGCGCCATGCCCATCACCCCACGCTGCAATGATCACGCCATGCAAACCGGGGGCAAAGCCAACTTTGTTCAACCAAAAAAACTTTACTCCCCCGCTGCCCTCGCCGCCGTTCCTGCCTCGACTACCATCTCGCCCATACCTGCCACCTACAAACAGGCCCTCCACGACCCAAACTGGCGCCGCGCCATGCAAGATGAGTTTGATGCTTTGTTGCAAAACAACACATGGTCTCTTGTTTCCCGTCCTGCAGGTGTCAACACGGTGACGGGAAAGTGGATTTTCCGGCACAAACTACACCCCGACGGCAGCCTGGCGCGCTATAAGGCCAGATGGGTTCTTCGTGGCTTCACATAGCAGCACAGCGTGGATTTTGGTGAGACGTTCAGCCCGGTGGTGAAGCCGGCGACCATCCGCGTGGTGCTCAGCCTCGTCGTCTCGTCGGGGTGGCCGGTTCATCAGCTGGACATGAAGAACGCGTTTCTTCACGGCCACCTCGACACGATTGTCTACAGTCAACAACCCTCCGGCTTTGTCGACTCGTGCCACCCCACGCACGTCTGTCAGCTCCACCGCTCCCTCTACGGACTGCGTCAGGCGCCCCGGGCATGGTTCCAGCGCTTCACAGCATATCTGCTCTCGCTCGGCTTCGTCGCATCCAAGTGCGACACCTCGCTGTTCATCCTGCACCGCGGCACATCCACTGCTTACCTACTATTGTATGTCGATGACATACTCCTCACCGCCAGCACCACTGCCCTGCTCCGCTCTATCATCACCGCGCTCCACCGCGAGTTTGCCATGTCTGACCTCGGTGAGCTCCACCACTTCCTCGGTGTCAACGTGCATCACACCGCGGACGGGCTGTTTCTTTCACAGAACCAGTACGCGCTCGAGATACTTGAGCGCGCCGCCATGAGCAACTGCCGCCCGATCACCATGCCCGTTGACACCAAGCGCAAGCTCTCCGTGTAGGCCGGCCCGCCCGTCTCCGATCCATCCCTCTACCGCAGCCTTGCTGGAGCCCTACAATACCTCACTCTCACGCGTCCCGACATCGCCTACGCCGTCCAGCAGCTCTGCCTCTTCATGCACGACCCGCGTGAGAGCCACTTCACATACCTCAAGCGCGTTCTGCGCTATGTTCGCGGCACTGCCCATCTCGGCCTCCGGCTCCGGCGATCGCACGACACCAACCTAGTCGCCTACTACGACGCGGACTGGGCAGGCTGCCCCGACACGCGCCGGTCCACATCAGGCTTCTGCGTCTTCCTCGGCGGCAACCTCGTCTCGTGGTCGTCCAAGCGCTAGCACACCGTCTCACGCTCTAGCGCGGAGGCGGAATACCGCACCGTCGCCCACGCCGTCGCCGACACTTGCTGGCTCCGTCAACTTCTACACGAGCTTCATCGCCCGCCGGACAGAGCGACGATTGTCTACTGCGACAACATCAGCGCCATGTACCTCTCCTCCAACCCGGTCCAGCACCAGCGCACGAAGCATGTGGAGATTGATCTCCATTTTGTTCGCGAGCGCGTATCCTTCGGCGACGTACGTGTCCTTCACGTGCCTTCGACGTCCCAGTTCGCCGACGTCTTCACCAAGGGCCTCCCGACGGCCGTCTTCTGCGAGTTCTGGTCCAGCCTCAACATCGTCAAGGACCCTGTTGCAGCTGCGGGGGGCTGTTGGAAAATGGCCAACACTGACTCGACCCGCACCGTGCCGCACGCTCCCCACGCGGTGATCGTGGCCTCTCCCCACTCCCCGCGTAGCTAGCGCTCGTATCTCCTGGAGACTAGCTCCTTTCCGTTGTAACCAACCCAGCACCTGCGCGTGCTCTCTCGTGTATATAAGGCTATGCCTTCCTATGTAATACAACATTCAGATACTCATCCTTCTTCTTGGCGCCGGAGTGTGAGTTAGCGCTGAGGTTTGTGTACACGAGGAGCGAGGAGCCGGAGGGAGCGGCGGGGCTCTCCCCGGTGAGCGTGTTGGTGTTGAGGTCGATCATCTGGAGATGGTGCAAGAAGAGGAGCTCCGTGGGGACGGCGCCCGCGAGGAGGTTGAATGCGAGGACGAGCGTGGTGACGGCGGAGCATGCGGCGACCGCGACGGGAAGGGCGCCCGTGAGGTTGTTTCGGCTGAGGTCGAGCGCGGCGAGCGCCGGGAGCGCACAGAGGCGGGGCGCGGATGCGGCGAGCGTGCCGGAGAGGTTGATCATGGTCACGGCGCTAGCGGCAGAGCAGGCGGCGACGGGCGCGAGCAGCGGCGCACGGTCGCGAGCAGGCAAGGCACGGGCACGAGCAGGCGGCGGCGGACGCAGCGCCGGCCATGCACCGGAGCAATGCCACCGGACCGGTGGGAGATGAAGGTCCTGATTGCTTTTATTTTCAGGGCCAATGACCCGATTGCTTTTTTCATTTTTTCAAAAAGGGTGTTGGTGTAATACCGTCTGTCTAACGGTGTCACCTGCGAACCGTTACGCCATGTCAGCAAAAATGGGACCCCCATGTCATAAACGTATTTAAAACGGTCCAAACAAGCAACCAGTGTTTTTTGCAAAAGAATATGAAAAAAATTAGTGCTTTTTGGCACAATGCCGTAAATGTGTGGTTCCTGCAAACCTTGCCCGAAGTGTCGATGTTTTTTGCAATTCACTCTTTTTACTGTAATGAGATGGGACACTTTCAGTCTGACTGTCCAGAGCCCAAACGAGAGCAGACAAATTTTTCACAGGAGGAGGAGGCAGATGAGCACCCTCTACTCATGATCGAGACATGTGAGTTGGTACCAACAGATCCCATGCTGACGGAACAAGTGTTCCTGGATGAGAAGCATTTCAAGCTAAGCGGTGATCAGGACATCTTCTGGTACTTGTACATCAGAGCAGCAATCCTATGACCGGTTGCCGCGACAAGTTTGCAGAGCTCGATGAGGCAGTAAATGGCAAGGTCAAGTTCAACGGTGGCACTATTGTGGACATCCGTGGACGAGGTCTAGTTCTTTTGAAGTGTCTCACGGGTGAGCACCGGGTTCTGATAGACGTATACTTCATTCCTCGACTTAAGAACAACATCATCAGTTTGGGCCATCTAGATGAAAATCAGTGCAAGTATGCAAGTGAAGATGGAGTAATGACCGTGTGGGACAGAGAAAGAAATGTTCTTGCACGAGTGAATGGGACCAAGAACATGATGTATATACTGAACATCCAGCCCACTTAACCTGTGTGTCTGCTTGCTCACGCTAAGGACCAAGCATGGTTGTGGCACATGAGGTATGGACATGCAAATTTCAGGTCACTTCATACACTTGCAGCAAAAGGGATGGTACATGGCACACCATACCTCGACCTGGTGGAGCAAATCTGTGATGGGTGCATGATAGCAAAGTAGAGACGCCTCTCCTTCCCAATTCAGGCCACTTACCATGCAACAAAGCAGCTTCAGGTAGTTCATGGAGACTTGTGCGGGCCTATAACACTTGAAACGCCTGGCGGAAAGAGGTAGTTTTTGTTTCTCATGGATGACCACTCTCGTTTTATGTGGATTACTCTATTGCAGAGCAAAGATGAAGCTCTCAATGGACTGCAGAAAATTCAGAAGGCAGCTGAAGTTGAAAGTAGCCATCAGTTGAAGTTAATTAGAACAGACCGAGGGAGTGAGTTTTACCTCAAGAGAATCTGCAGAGCACTGCGAGCGGCACAGAATCAAGCATTTTTGCACGTCACCGTATGGCCCACAACAGAATGGTGTGGTTGAAAGGAGAAACCAAACCGTGGTGGGCATGGCACACAGTCTACTGAAAAGTATGGATGTGCCAGCTCGGCCATGGGGTGAAGCAGTGAACACTGCTGTGTATTTGTTGAATAGATGCTGACAAAGAGTGTCAAGGGCAAAACATCATATGAGGCATGGCCTGAGACAAAGCCATCAGTACAACATCTTCGCACTTTTGGTTGTGTTGCTCATGTGAAAAAGCTTGAACCCGACGTGTCAAAACTCTTTGACAGAAGTTGACAAATGGTTTTTATTGGTTATGAAACTGGCTCGAAGGCACATCGGATGTTCGATCCAGGGAGCAAGAAATTGGTTTTGACACGGGATGTTGTGTTCGAGGAGGACAGGTGTTGGGATTGGAGCTCCCAAGGATCTGGAGCAAGCGGTGGTCATGAATCATTTGTCGTTAGCTATCGAGAGCATCCGAATTCAGATGACCCAGAAGCTGCAGCTGCCATAGCAGAGAAAAATGCTACCATGGCAGTGAATTCCACTGTAGAGGCGCACCGGAGACCCTGCCATGGCAGCGAATTCTTTTGCCATAGTAACGCCACATCAGTGTGTTAAGAGTCGGCGCATAGGTGCTGGAACGCCAATCCCCTATGATCTTAGCACCTCTCCAGCGACTCATGAACCCGCATAGGCGACACCGGGAACACCGTGGACAAAACCCTCCCAAGGACCATAGGGAATGTGATTCTTGGAAGAAATCTATGAGGAAAAGATGCTCCTTGAGACAGCCGATGCAGGTTTGTGTCTGTACACAATGGAAGAACCGGCAAATCCCCTTGAAGCAATGAAGGAGACCTGCTGGTAGAGAGATATGAAAGAAGAACTGAGCTCAATAGAATCCAATGGAACTTGGGAGCTGTGTGAGCTGCCGAAAGGTCTCACAACCCGATTGGATTGAAATGGGTTTACAAGCTAAAGAAAGATGCTAGCAGGGATGTGATCAAACATAAGGCGAGGCTAGTTGCTAAAGGGTACGTGGAACGGCAAATCGTTGCTTTTGAAGAAGATTTTGCCCCAATTGCACGCATCGAGTCAGTCAGATTGTTGGTCGCCCTTGCTGCCCAGTTCAGTTGGAAGATGCATCATATGGACATAAAGTTTGTACTCTTACATGGTGACTTAGTTGAGGAGGTCTATGTGAGCCAGCCACTAGTTTTGGGGTTCCTGGGAGTGACAATAAGGTGTACAAGCTGCATAAGACTCTGTATGGACTACATCAGGCTCTGAGGGCATGGAACTCTAAACTTGATGCAACTTTGAGAGAACTTGGTTTTGAAAAATGCCCCTCAGAATTAGGACTCTACAAGAAAAGAGAAGGAGAATCGGTGCTGATCATAGGAGTTTATGTGGATGACTTGATCATCACAGGTGGTAGTGATGGTGTCATAGCAGATATCAAAAAACAAATGAAGTCAAAATTCAGTATGAGTGACTTGGGGTTGCTGAGTTACTACTTGGGAATTGAGGTGGAGCAATCAATAGATGGAATCACTCTGAGCCAATCCGGGTATGCTCCTAGGATCCTTGAGAAAATGGGAATGTCAAATTGTAACCCATCTCACACACCCATGGAGCCCAGACTGAAACTAAGCAAAAAAGTCAAGCTGAAGCTGCTAATCCTACACAATACAGAAGTGTGGTTGGTAGTTTGAGGTATCTCATCCACACCAGGCGAGATCTCAATTATTCAGTTGGGTTTGTGAGCTGATTTATCGAAAAGGCCTATAGTGGAGCACATGGGAGTTGTGAAGCATATCCTCAAAAATGTAAAAGGGACATTGGTCCTCGGTTGCCATTACAAGAGGTCCAAAGTAAATGGTCCTCAGCTGCTGGGCTGCTGTGATAGTGATTTGGCAGGAGACATTGACGATCAGGGGTATTATTCTACTATGGGGGTGACCTGTAACCTGGAGCTCTCAGAAGGAAAAAATTGTCACTCAATCCTCCTACGAAGCCGAGTATGTGGCGACAGCCTCTGCTGCTGGGCAAGGCGTGTGGCTAGCAAGGCTGGTATGAGAACTACCTTATCAAGCGACAGAAAGGGCAATGATCAGAGTTGACAATCAATCGGCGATCGCCCTATGCAAGAATCCTGTATTCCATGAAAGAACTAAGCACATTGATGTGCGGTACCATTTCGTGAGGCACTGTGTTGAAGATGGCACTATCGCCGTGGAACATGTGGGGACTAAAGAACAACATGCTGACATTTTAATGAAGGCACTACCTAGAATTCGCTTTCAGGAGTTGAAGATGACTAATTTTTAATGAAGGCACTACCTAGGCGAGTACAAGAGCCCAACATACTAGGTACTACTAAGGTTAGTAGAGAGCCCGCTACGGGTGACCTGTTAGCAGTGGCGGGCACCCTCCATTTCCCCGCCCGCCACTGGTGCCACTGGTGGCCTGTTTTTGCAGTAGTGAAGGTTTGGGAGGAATAGAGGGGAGAGAGGTGGAGGGGATGGCAAAGTGAAACAGTGTGGCTCCATATCCCGCTCGCGGAGAAGGACGACGACCACAGCCTCCTCATCATGACAGTCTGACTTACTCGTACAAGCAGAGCCAGTGCACAGAAAGGTTGTCCGTGCGTGGTTCGCGAGCTCGACGGCCGTCGGCTGCGGTTCAGACATGCTCGTCCCAAGTGGCGGGGAGGAGCGCCCAGACATCTGCAACGTCCTCGCCGACGGGTTGGACATGCGCTGTCCCCGGCGAGGACCAACCTGCATTTTTCTGCGCGAAGTGCCGGTGTCGGACATGGTGACGGCGTGCACGGCGGCACACATGAGGCTGGTTGTAATAGGGAGTATCATATATTAGTATCATGCATATGATACTACTGTATGATACTATCTCCCTAATGCCTAGTATCATATATTAGTATCATGTAGTACTCTATTTATTGCCATGTATGACACAAAGTAGTATAGCATTTAATATGATACGGTATCATGATATGATACTACACCCTTTCTTTCTTCATTTAATGCTATGACACCTCATCAAAATTGCCTAGTTGGCATGCATGATACTAGCTATGATACTACCATTACGACCAGCCTGATATGCGCGCGTGTTGAGCACTGTGCTGTCGGTTCGTGCGCTGCACCATGCGGCAAGCTGCTCTATGGGGCATATCTCCAGCAGCACGTAGTTCGAGGCGCTGGTGCACACGCTCCCGTATGAAATTGCTGGGCACGGTAAGACTTGAAGTGCTGCTAAACGAATGATCATGAAAGCTGGTGGAGTGGCGTAGATCATTCGTGTGCGAACAACCTTGACTTGGAGAAGTATCTAATGATCATGAATAGGACAGGTGGACCGTTTGATTTTTCTCACTCTTAAAGAGATAAAGCGGGGATAGTGAATTCCAATCTAATTTAGTGTTGATCCATGTGACAGTTTAACTGTAAAACTGAAAATTTAGGCATCACATTTGTGGTGGGCTAAATCAAGTAAAATGCATGCAGTATAACTATACGAGCACAACCTTATAATTTGCGAGAGCCAGATTAGAGGAGCTAACCTTATGATCATCCTCTTGAAATGATGTCAGACGAGGTGGCCCAGCGGTACAGCTTGAAGAGCAAAAGATTGGAGTTATGGTAAGGGAAAGGGTAACAAGACAAGACACTAGAGTTTGTAATGCGATGGATGAGGATGAAACCTAACAACGCGACGTGATATATACACCCAATGCTCATGGATTTGGTACAGTCTTTCTCGTGGGAAAGGGAATACAAATGATCCGATCTAGTCCTCTCCAGCATCAATAATGTGTTGACTTTATCGATGTGATCTATTGTCAGTGCTAGTGTGCCTTTTTTTTATAACGGTGCTAGTGTGGCTGCAATTGATTGTGCAAGACCCCATACAGATGGGTAGTTCCGATGTCCACAAAACTATTCAGTGTGGATCTCAAGAAGAGCATCTCTAGCAGATCCACTAAAACGTTCAAACCTTTAAATCTACAATACAGGTTGAAAAAAACTCGCACCGAATAGATCCTATAAAATGAAGATTCCGTAATTTTTTAGAGGTTCCCATATATTAGAGTAACCATCTGTCATATATGGAGTTTTCGAGCCCTTACTTGAGGGAACCTGTAAACCGGTCAGCGTGAGAGTAGAGGGCCTGGCGACGCCGCACGCGAGCAACGAGCAGGTGGAAGAGCTCGACAGCGAATGGCCGAAGCATCGTAGGAGCACGTGGGAGGCTGAAGTGTCGCCAGAGCAGGCCAAAGCGGTGCCGTTCTGGCTGGCCGGAGTACGAGTTAGTCCATGCGTGCATCCCGGGAAAGAAGATGTGTGAGGAGAAAAAGAAAAAAAAACTTTTACGGTATGGGTTTACGGGAACTATTCCGCCTGATGTCTCGTGGTACCACAAATTCGTTTTAGGAGGACTTGTATATTGTTTTTATAAGATGCGTTTTCAGGGGATTTGTTAGAGATTCTCTAAAGGTACTATCTCCGCCTTGGTTTCTTGGCCCACTTTGTATTTTCTGCGAAAATTTGACCATAAATTTAACTAGAAAAATGTTAATGCATGTCATAAAAAAATTATATTGTTGTATTCATATTTCAATGTAGTATTCAGCAATACTATTTTTTGTGACATACATTAACATTTTGTTAATTAAGTTCATGGTCAAAATTTGACATAAATACCAAAAGAACCAATAAACTAGGATGGAGGTAGTACAAGTTAGCAATAGTTCTCCAAAGAAAAAGTCAAACGGTGTTATCACACTGATATTCATCAACGTGACTTGAGTATGTGTCCCATGTGACAAGGTCGGTTGGTCCCCACAAAGAAAAGGACAAGGTCAGTTGTTTTAACATTATGTTTTGCAGTATGAAATCGAAATTGCGGTGCATATGATCTTTCATGCACGATTTATGCATTTTCTGACATGAAACATTTTTTGTGACACTACAAATCGTCCTGGAAAATGAACATGCCTAGTGATGCTCAAATGCGTCGACGAATTTCAGGCCGAAACGTCGCCAAAGTTGTCGTGGTCGCTGTCCCGGGAGGAAACCACCTCGTGGCGGTGGACCGTCACAGAAAATCATTTTGGGCGACGTTTTCTATTTCATGGCCAGGTTTTTTTTTCACGAAATAGACGAAATTTTATAGTGCACATCGCATCCTTCTCCTCCTCCTCCCCTCTCCCCGCCCATCTCCTTCCACATCTCCAGCGATGGGCAAGTCCTGGGTGTCGGCGCTTGGAGGCGGTTCCGGAGCAGGGATCTGGCGGGTCGTGGCGACGCCACCCTCGAACTCCGTGGCTGTCGTCCTCATTGGTTGGAGGTTCCTTGACGTGGTGGTGTTGGGTAACGTTGCATGGAAAACAAAAAAAAATTACGCACACACAAGATCTATCCATGGAGATGTATAGCTACGAGAGGGGGCGAGCATCTACATACCCTTGTAGATCGCTAAGCAGAAGCGTTTATCAACGCGGTTAATGTAGTCGTACAACTTCACAATATGTCGGGGGAATTACCCGCGGTTAAACCAGGCTCATGACATTAATTCATCTATGGACTTAAGCGGCCTTGTTAAGTCAACTCTGGACTTAACCCGACATCTTATTTAACCCGGCAGGCGTAACCCGGCAGGTGTAACCCGGCAGATTGTGTGACCCAGATCCTAACCCGGCAGATTGTGAACCCGGAT
This sequence comes from Triticum aestivum, assembly GCF_018294505.1. NCBI lineage: Eukaryota > Viridiplantae > Streptophyta > Magnoliopsida > Poales > Poaceae > Triticum > Triticum aestivum. The sequence continues at coordinate 642,000,276 of NC_057798.1, read as the reverse complement.
CCTAACCCGACAGATTGTGTAACCCGGATCCTAACCCGACATCTACTTGGAGTCCTGGAGATGAGTCTCGGAGATGAGCAATGAAGATGAGCCGCCTGGAGATAAGAAGCCCATGCGTTAAGAAGCCCACGATGAAAAGCCCAGGGTTAAGAAGCCCGCGATAAGAAGCCAGAAATAGGCTAAGTCTTAATCCTACTAGGACTCAACATATAACCCGCCCCTTCAGCTTATATAAGGAGGGGCAGAGCACCTCAAAGGGGACAAGTTTTTAGACAGACAGACAAATCTTAGACAAGCTCAAAGTAGATGCTCTCGAGATAGAGGTAGCGAAACACAACCCTTGTAACCGTGATCACACTACTAGGAAAAACCTTATACAAAGAATCATACCAGCAGCACTCTTTAAAATATAGCGCTACTGCTATCTTTAGCAGCAACGCGTGCCACGAAAACGCGCCGCTGAAAGGAAAATAGCAGTAGCACATCCTCTGTAAACAGCGCTACTGCTATAATTGACATGACCTTGCCGTCAAGCTAATTATAGTAGTAGCGCCGTATTACATAGCGCACTACTAATATTGATGTTAGCAGCAGCGCCTTTCGATACAAATTGCTACTGCTAAGTTCAGTCCACAAAAGTTTAGTCCCACCTCGCTCCGCGAACAGGGTGTTTACCACCTTAAATATGTTACTTCTCTAGATATCACAACGTCTTGGTCTTCATTAAACTCTATGTGTAGAATTGGTGGCCGCAATATGAGTCTTCTCTGGTTCCTACCGGGAGAGGACTCATATTGACAATTCAGATTGTACACAAGAAGATCATTGATGGTCAATGTATTTTTGCATGCTTACACTTAGCAGTAGCCTTTTTATAGGAAGGCACTACTGCTAGGGCATTTAGCAGCAGCGCATTACCAAGATACGCGCTACTGCTAAAGCCATCCTATCACTAGGTCGCCCCTCACTCTCCTATCTCTCTGCTCCAACTCACTCTCCCCCGCACCGGCCCTGTCGTCTGCCGCCGTCGCATTCTCGCCCCCTCCCTCCTCAATCCCGCCGCCGGCCGTCGCCCCTCCCTCCTCCATCCCGCTGGCCGTCGCCCCCTCCCTCCTCCATC
>NC_057798.1:641909155-641998801 GCF_018294505.1 Triticum aestivum | reverse complement strand
TCACCACCACCGAGGTAGCTCCTCCTACCTCCCTCCTCCTCCCTTCCCCATCCTTCCCACCTGTTCCCTTCTTCCTCCCACTCCTCCCTCCCTCCTTCCTACCCCTCCTCCCTCCCTCCTTCCTACCCCTCCTCCCGCCCTTCTCTCTGCTCTTGTAGTATGTAGGTAGTTTAAATGTAGATTTTAGAATGTAGACATTGTAGAATGTAGGTTCTGCAATAGAATAATATTTTAGCCTTTTTAGGTGTTTTCAATAGAATAGGAAATTTTAGGTCTTTTGATTAGAAATTTTAGTAATGGAAATTTTTAGTTGGTAGAATTTGAAAAAATGTTCTGTACTTGTTATATTATGAACTTAGGGCATATTTTTAGTGTTTAGTAAAAGAAGTAGTAATAGTGGATGATGATGTAGATGTTTTAGGTATAGAACATTTTGAATAGATGATGATGTAATTTTTTTAGTACAACTAGTTTATTTAGTGTTGCTCAAGAATTGCTCATATGATGTAGATATAAACATGTATATATAGTGTTGCTCAAATAGGATATGTGCTTGCCCAAGTGACCATGTTTGCAGGTAACAGTTTCGAGTGGCCTATGTTTTGCCGGAGTGTTGATTAATTTCCATTACGGCAAATTTCAGGCGCTCGATATGTCCTTTTTTAGCAAAGGCCATGCCGGATTTTTCCTCTGAAATGGATCGTTAATCCTGTTCTAATATTGCTTTAGGAAAATGGCGACACCACCACCACCACCGCCGCCATGTCGACTGTGCAAGTCAAGATGCGCCAGCAGCCTTGCAACTGACACGTTGTTCGGCATCTACTTCCAGCCGAGTTTTCTTCCTGTGGTGGTAACAAAATATATGAAACTTGTAACAACTATTTTGTTTTTAGTGTTATTGGCATTAATGCATTGTGTATATATCATTGTGTACACACAGATCATCCCATGCAATGTGAGGTTGGAATTCAACAAGCTGACCGAAGACACGGTGACCTTTGAGGCTTCTGGGGGGCCTACACTATGGAGGTCAAGAAAGGACGAAATATGTCACAGATCGGAGGATATGGATGGAACCGTTTCATCTCCCACATGGGTATCACTGGTGGTGAGTTGATCAGATTCTCTTTCAGATCAGAAAGACCCAAGCTGGCCGTTATTTATCTCAACATGAATGAAGATGATGAGGACCCACTTGATGAAGCCATCTATACCCGAAGAATAAGGCTGAGCTAGGAGGAGGTGTGCAACCTATGGGACATAATTACGCCACGTGCTGACTTTGTCGGGGTGCCATTCGTGACCCGCCTGACAAGTACCATGGTTGATCGGCATGTTATGGTATGTAATACTTAGTGTAGAATCCAATTACATGCTTACTTAGTGTAGAAACCTATACTTAGTAGAAATATATTTGCAAGAGTATGTGCGAGGCTACTTATTAATTGATATGTTTTTCTTATTCAGAAATTGCCAAAGAGCCTATCTGTGAGTTGTGGTATCGAGCCTGATGAAGAAGGCTCTGCTCGAATATGCATTACCACAAGGGGCTCCGTCACCACCTGTGCATACGGCGTGGACACGGACGGTCGCACACTTCAGCTCGGTTGGGTGGAAGAACTTCCTCGTTGGCAAGAATCTTTGTGTTGGACAGGCCATCCTAATTACTATCAGGAACACCCACCGCCATGGCTTGATGATGATGGTCGTCGTCGATATCATCTAGAACTACATATGTGTGTGGCTGTATGACTACCCCTAGTAGGCTGCTATATGTTGCATGACTACCTAGTACTGCTTATCATATATGCGCTCTTGTATGAACCATATATGTGTGTGAGGATGCATGTTGACTATATATGAGTACCTATAATGCTTAATGATATTATATGACTACTGTATCACTATATGGTATTGTGGCTAATGATATTGTTATCTGGTATATGTGAAATTGCAGTTTATTGAAACGGTGTAATGTTGTAGATCAATAGGAAGCAGGAAAAAAATGTTGAAGATACACCAGTAGCGCGGGCAAAGAAAAGCGCTACAGCTACTTATTAGTAGTGCATGTTAGAAAACCGCTACTGATACAGTCAATACTAGTAGCGCGGATACATAGAGCGCTACTACTATCTGTTAGCTGTAGTGCCTTAGTAGCGCGGCCACCCTAGCTACTGATAGCATTAAAACCCGTGCTACTACTAGGGTTTTCCCTAGTAGTGCCACCATCACCATCAATATCAATCAAGCAGGATGTAGGCTTTTACCTCTACCACAAGGGGCCGAACCTGGGTAGAATCTCGCGTCTCTCGATTCTGATCAACCCCGTTCAAGCTACCACCTAGTTGTGATGGCCTCAGAACTAAGTCCTCACACTAGGACATCTGCCGTGACAAAACCACGATAGTTGGCGCCCACCGTGGGGTGAAGCGCGATGGTGTTGAGTTCTTGAAGGGCGCTCTCCCAGGGATCGAGAGGCTTGTGACTGGCCGGATGAAGAAGATCCGGTTTGGAACGATCTAGGTCAACTCTGAGTTCCTCAGTCGAGATTAAAAAAGTTTCTGCGACAATATAAATCAGATCAAGGCCAAAGAGTGGTTTTGATCGGTGCCTGAGTACATCAGATAAACCTCATCGCACTGGTCGAGCTCAAAATCCTAAAAGGAATCAATAACCGCAGTGACTCCCCAATCCAGAGACAACTGTTCTATGCTACAGTCAACAGATGAAACACAGCACCTGCAGCTGTTTTGCACGAGCCGCCGGGTGGCCGCTGCCCCGTACAAAGTTTTTAGCCACGAGTTATTGCTACTGTGGGCAAGTTCAAAATCCCGGTGTACACACATCAATCTACCGAATTCATCTACTGCTTCATTTCATGCGGTTTCCTCTGCCACGCATTGCGCTAATCGCCGGCTACCTTCGCTACTACGGTGTGGCCCGAATCCGCCTGGCTGTTTTCCGTCTCCACCACGAGCCGTCGCCTCTGTCTTGAAGTTGTATCGAGTCTCCGGTAGCTGCTGTTGTTCTCTGTGGCTTCACCTATGTTGCGAGCCGTCTCCGCGCGTACTCCTCTGCTGCTACACCTATGGCCTCGTCTGCGAGCTACTCGGCCACCTCTGAGTCGCCGTCTCCACGGCCCTGCTGCTGGCCGCCTTCCCGCCAGTCCGTTCCAAGTCCCCTCCATCGAGCCGTCGTGGTTGTAAGCTTCCGCCTTGGCTTCATCTTGGGTCAGCCCGCATCTGCCAAGGCCACGGGGCCGCCCCTGTTGAGCCACCGATCTCCGTCAAGTCGCGGTCGCATCTCGTCAAGCGGGTGTCGCGCCTCGTCAAAGTTACCACCGCAGGCCTGCTTCAGCCGCCGACCCCCGCAAATTGACTCCAAGCCGCCGCCACAGGATTGCCTCAGCCACCATTGGAAGCCGTTCTGGCCGAGCAGCCCAGCCTCCCCTGCCGGCTCAATTCTGCCATGGCTTCCCCTCGCCTCGAGCTACTGTGGGTCGGCCCTGCCCTCTCAACCGCCGTCCTTTGAGCCGCCATCTTTGAGAAGCCACGACCCGGAGCGAAAACGGCCAGGAACCGGAATGACTACAGCCGCTGACCGCCTCCTCCGCTGGTCTCCATCGAGCCGTCCCAGTTCCGCACCTCCATTGCGGCTTCAACCGCCGGACTCCGCCTCACCGCCCCCCCTCAAACATAGCAAGTGCCAAGCCGCCTCAGATTCTCCGCTACTTCCGTCATCTCAAGTCGCTGCCGTTTGCGACCATGGCTGCGGATTCGGGCTTCCACAACATCACCGACGGCCTCGCCTCCAACCCGTCACCTCCGCCGTGAACCTCCAATCCGTCGCGCATGCCTTCCATCCGCGGCTGCGCCGTGCCCAGCCGCCCCCGCACGCGCGGACCAGCTCTGCCTCGCTCCAGGCCTGCTGCCGCCTTGTGCCGCTCCGAGCCGACCCCAGCTTCGCTGCACCGCGTGCCTGCTCCGTGTCAACCCACTATCGCCGGCTCGCCCCGCTTGCCGCCCTCTCGCTCCTCCGCCGACCGCTGCCAGGCCGTCGTCGTGGCCTCTGCACCATCAAGCCGTCGTCCCCTCACGACCTCACCACCAATGTGTTGTGTGTTGAGCCGGCCCCGTGCAACCACATTTCCAAGTCGCCACCACTGCGCCACGAGCCGCCTCCGTTGTGCCTGGCGTCAAGCCACCACCCAGCCGAGCTGCCGTGACCTCTCCTCGCCTCCGCGCGGGTCTGCCCCTCTGCTGCACTCCCGTGGCCTCTCCTCGCCTTCGGGCGGGTCCGCCCCTCTGCTGGGCTGCCGCGGCCATCTCCTCGCCTTCGGGCGGGTTCGCCCTTTCGTAGCTAGCCGTTGGAGCTTTGGGATGCCGCCTCCACCTTGTCGGTCTTCGCCCTGGCGCTCGCCTCCGAGCGGTCCGCGCCACCTTACAGCCACGGCCCGCCTGGCTGTTCCTGCCACCGTGGCTTGCCGACCCGCCTCACTGACCCGCCCCTTCCAAAGCGGCATCACACTACTAGATAAAAGGCTAGCAGTAGCGCCGGTTTTAGGTATATTAGTAGCACGGTGTGGCGCGCTACCGCTACAACTAAAGTTTATCAGTAGCGTGTGCTTGCCCGCGCTACTGCTATACGTGCTTAGTAGTAGCGCTTTTGGTGCACAGCGTTACTGGTAGTTACTAGTAGCGCGCCTCCCTACCCATGCTACTACTATTGTTGGGTATTTATTTTTTGTTTTATTTTGTATTCATACGCCATTATACAAGTTTTCATATAGTAGCAACTTAGAGATGGTTTTTACATCAGAATGAGTTATTATATCATTGGGTGAAAGAACCGTGGATTAGTTTCAAGTGCATGGATCCAAAGTGACCAATGGTCACTTTGGATCCATGCACTTGAAACTAATCCACGGTTCTTTCACCCAATGACATAATAACTCATCATCATCATCATCATCATCATCATCATCATCATCATCATCATCATCATATCATTAACAACTTATCATCATAATACATCATTGTCATATAACACCTCCTCATGATCATCATTTTTATCAATGAGACATCATATAACAAGTTGGTCAGTAGTCATAATCACAACTCCTCATCATCATCAACTCTAACACGTTGTACCACATAATAACACATTGTACCTACGACCTACTTCTCTCTCATAGGACCTACTAGGTTCTCTTAAGTAAAATAGCATAAAACAAGATAGGCCCTGACTCTCCATTATGGAGAATGGAGATCATGCTGTCTCCAATTCTTACCCTTTGCCTAGTGTTGCTTCCGAGTACCTCCCTACGAGTGATCATACGTTTTTTTTTCAATCTTTGATTGTCATGTCTTCATTGATTTTAGAAATCCGATATGAACGGGAGTGATTCGTAGGATGACCTGGCTGTATATTCAAAACATCAAGGCGGCCTCTCTGAAACATCAGATGAGGCACACACTCCACCGGGATTATCTGTTGAAAAACATAGTAATAACTTCGTAGTTAGCAATGTAGTTCAGTTTTAGAAGAATCTATGCAAAAGATGCACAAATGTCGTAATACTAGAAATCTTACCATGACATCTCCATGGATGTTAACATAGTTCAACACATGCACTAGTGGCACATATTGACCATAATGTGGAGGAGTTTGATAATACATATTGTAGTTCTCAAGATCAGTACAAAATGCGACCAGATGATTTTTCTCCTGATAAGTTAATTCAGAGCCATCGGTGTAGTAGGTTATGTCTACCATCTTCCGCACATTCTTTAAACAATGAAAATAAGTTGTCAATGGAAATAAGCTGTCAACTAGTTTGAAATAAACAATATAAATTACTTAATAACCATGTTTGAGAAACTCATATAGCGGTAGAATTGGAAGCGTATCAACAAGGACCCATATGTCCAAATTGTCTTTCACGATGTCAGGATCACAAAGATCCATGGTGACAAGCATACCCTCTTGAAAATCATACATCTTGCAAAGTGCTTCCCAATCCGGGCAACCAAAATGGGATACGCTCTCAGAATTGTATAGATTTACCTCAAAATCCATACCATGATGGGTCCTCAGGTTAATTTTCTTTGTTTCCATACTCTCATGATCTTCAAAATACATCCTCTCCAAGACATAGCGTCTTGCATGGCACGGGATAAGCTAGTCGAATTGTAAAAGACGAAAATTACACGTTGAAGTAGTAGAAGTCGAGCTTAATTACAAAAAAAACACTTTGCGTCGTAGCGTACCGTTTCAACATCGAAGGCCTCCTGGAGCTTAATGCTAAAACACCAACCTTCTACCAAGTGAGGCGTGTCGCAGAAACCCCGGTCGTCGCTGCACCAGGAGCACTCCGCGAGACTTTCGTTCGACGACATTTCCTATGTTCATAATTCAAAGATTAAACTTCGAAAAAATCAGTATATGTACTAAAAAACCTAAAATAGATCATTATTATTCAGCACGGGTTGACTATCGGTCCATCAGTCTTTTTTTGAAAACTCTCGGCTCACGTGATGTATATATTCGACCGTTGGTGATGGTCGCTCCTCCCTTAGTCCTCAGTGCACTAAACCAAAATGTCTAGCACACGGGAACGAAGGAGAAGTGACCCCCACGACAACAGTCATCATTTTTCTTCTCTCATATATGGTGGACACACTCCCTCACTGATTTTTCAACCGTCGGTGATGGTCGTTACTCCTCCTTCCCCTAGTGCCTAACAAAGGTCTAGCACAAGGAGAAGAAAGAGAAGCAACCCCCACGACAACAATCGGGTTTATTCCTCTCTCATATATGGTGTAGACTTTCTCCCTCACTCATTTTTTGATTGTCATGTATGGAGCCTCGATAGACTTAAAGTCAACCCGAAATGTCGTTTAATTATCTTTCTAGAAAATCCAGACCACTTGATATTTCCTACATATTCTAGCATAAGTCATGCCAAAATTCACGGAAAAATCCGGCATGACCTTTGCTACAAAAGGACATATCGAGCGCCTAAAATATGCCGGAATGGAAATTAATCAACACTCCGGCAAAACATAGGCCACTCGAAGGTGTTACCTGCAAACATCGCCACTTGGGCAAGCACATATCCTATTTGCATTCAAACTTGATGGTCATTGCATTCAAACTTGATGGTCATTGCATTTCAATGGTTGAAAATATGAACAAAAACATTTCAAAATATCTTACAGGACTCATATTGACATGGAGATTTGGCTAGTCTCACCTCGAGGTTGGAGGGAGCCTGTGACGGGGATGACGGCAACGACGACATGGAGATTTGGCTGCAAAAACAAAATAGTATTCAAAAATAATGCTCTCCAATTTGAGCATTCAAAATAGGAGTAGTTCTCCAATTTGAGCATTCAATAGGCAAAACTAAATCATAAAATAAATTAGTATTCAAATTAGCATGCATTCAATAAGCAAAACTAAATCATCTCTTGCGTCCGTACATCGTCAAATATTAGCACTAATACATCTTGAATAGTCTCATACATTTAACCTCACTAATACAACTAAAACCCTAGCGAACGACGGGTATCGGCCCGGGCGGTGGACACCCAAAGAGAAGGAACCATCATAGGATCGTAGCTCGAGTGAGATCCCTGAAGAACCTGCCAGGTATTGGAGAACCTGCCCTCCAACGCAACCATGTAGCGACAAACGTGCTCGTCCTCCTCGCTGACACGGTGACGTACCACCTCCACGGGGTCCTCAAGCCTCCGCACCGTCACTGGCCCACGCGACCGCCATCAAAGAAGGTTCGGGTCAACGACGGGCTGGCTCCTAACCAAGCCGCGCCTTCCGGAAGGTAGCACATCCTAGTACCAACCCGGCGGAGCCTAGTCCCGGACATGGCCCCTCTGATCAAGCAGGCCTCCTCCGTCGAGTCGACGACCTGGATGCGGGATAGGCATCATCGACGTCGATGTGGGAATAATTTCTTTAACTAAAAAATTAAACTAGTTCTATTAATTTTTGTACTAAAAATAAAATAGTTGTATTAATTCAACTAGTTCAAATATGCACTTACTATAAATAAAAATAAACTAGTTCAACTAGTTCTATTAATTTTCTTACTAAAAATAAACTACTTCTATTAATTCAACTAGTTCTTACTAAAATAAACTAGTTCAACTAGTTCTATTAATTTTCTTACTAATTCTATTAAACACTTACTGAAAAATAGTAAAAAAAACTAGTTAGATGAACTCTACAATTTAACCCTAACTAATTTGATGCACTCTAAAATTTAATGAACCCTAACTAATTTGATGAACTCTAAAATTTAACCCTAACTAATTTGATGAACTCTAAATTTAACCCTAACTAATTTGATGAACCCTAAAACTAATTCTATTTGATAACTATTGCCCTAATTAGCATCTAATTTGATGAACCCTAACTAATTAGATGAATTCTAAAATTTAAACCTAAGAACCCTAGCTACGCAGAGGTAGGGGAGGAGGAGGAGGGCATGCTCACCTCGGGCGCCGACGGAGTTAGGGAGAGGGGCACGCGGCGTCGAGGTCGGGGACGGGGTCGGGGTCGGGGCGGCGGGCGCACGACGGATGGCGGCGATGTAGGGGGGCGTCGAGGTCGGGGTCGGGGGCGGCGTCGACAGCGTGTAGAGGACGACGGGAGAGTGCGTGCAGCGGCCGGGCGACGACGGCGGCAATAGTAGACGCGCGACTTTGGTTTGGGGGAAGTGGCCATGGGGAAGAAGAACCGCGCGTGGTTAAGTCAAAAGTATCAGTAGCGCGTTCCAGGAAAAGTGCTACTGCTACGTTAGCTATAGCTAAATTAGCTATAGCGCTGGATGGCAACAAGCGCTACTGCTAAGATAGCTATAGCGCGTGTCCAGAAATCCCGCTGCTGCTACGCCTTTCTCCTTTATTTTTATTTTTCATTTATTTTTATTCACATTTTCTTTTTTTTCCTTCCCCTTTTTCTATTTTTTTCATTTTCATTTAATTTTCTATTTGTTTTTCATTTTATTTTCCTTTCCTTAGTAGTAGCACTTTCCGCATAAAACACGCTACTACAATAGTCTTAGCAGCAACGTGCTTTTCCTAAGAACGCTACTACTATTGCTGGCCTGTCGAGAACAGTAAGGGAATAGTAGTAGTAGCGCTTCTTTCGTGAGACGCGCTACTGCTACAAACTTAGCTACAATGTGTTTATTTCACACGCGCTAGTGGTAAATTGTAGTAGCGCTTTCTTTTAGCCCGCGCTACTGGTAAGTTTCTATGTATAAGGTTTTCCCTAGTAGTGTCAAGATGCCTGAATAAAAAAGGGGGAAGGTTGAACCGGTGGGAGGCGCCTTGGGTAAAAAAAGAGTGAATTGGTCAAACACAACCCGGAGGGTCCGTTCAGAGCCATCTAGCTCCAGCTCCGATGCAGTCGCGCTTCAAGACGCCGCCTCCACCGGCCACCGCCGTCGCCACTACGACCTCACGCTAGGCCACCTATCACTCGGCCTCGTTTCAAGCTATCGCGTTTCCATTTCAGGCTGCCTCTGCCTCAACATCCGTTGTTTTGCCTCAACGCGTTTTTTGCCGCTACGGCCCGACACCTCCGTCGTCACGGCCTCGTCAGCCGCTGCTTTGTCTCTGTTGGTCTTCATCATGCACTGCCAGAGAAGAGAATTATTTTGTCCCTTACGGCTGCAGTGTTGTGGTTGATGCATTTTTAGGAGAGTGTGGCTCAATCGCTGTTGAAATTACTGGAGTTGATCCACGGACACTATATACAACTCATCTATTGTCCGGACGAATCAGGTGAAATCCATCCAGTTTATTTTTATTGATACATTTTTACCGAGAACAATTACTCTCGCCTATTATCTCTTTTATGGAGGACAATTATTAATTAGAAAAGTGGTATCATGCCATGGATACATAACATGCACTAGCATCATCATGCACTAGCGTCCGCTCTTGCTCCCTACTCAACGGATGTGCGCAAGCTGCCACCCCTATGGCTCGGTCTACATCAGCTCTCCGGGACCGCGACTGTAGTTAACTCGCCCGTCCGCACTGGCCTATGATAACCCGCAAGTATATAGGATCAATTGTAGCCTCTTTCAATAAGTAAGAGTGTCGAACCCAATGAGGAGCTAAAGGTAGAACAAATATTCTCTCAAGTCCTATCTGCCACTGATACGACTGTACACACGCTTAGTGTTTGCTTTACCTAGAGCAAGTATGAAACTAGAAGTACTTTATAGGTGTTGTTGGATAGGTTTGCAAGAATATAAATAGCATATAAATATAAACTAGGGGCTTTTTAGATAAAGAAGCAATAAAGTAAATATAGCGAGTGTGGAAAAGTGGTGGTAGGAGTTGTGAAATTTTCCCTAAGCAATTGACTATGTTACTAGACCGGTAATCACTATTGCAATTCTATTTGAGGGAGAGGCATAAGCTAACATACTTTCTCTTCTTGGATCATATCACTTATGATTGGAACTCTAGCAAGCATCCGCAACTACTAAAGATCATTAAGGTAAAACCCAACCATAGCATTAAAGTATCAAGTCCCCTTTATCCCATACGCAAACAACCTACTTACTCGGGTATGTGCTTCTGTCACTCACACCACCCACCATAAGAAAATCATGAACATATTGCAAACCCTACAACGGGGATCCCTCATGCTTGCGCGACACGGAGAGCACCATAGGACAGCACCAATAATAAAACATGCAACTCAAACCAATCATGGGAATTCATCAATCACCGATAGGACAACGAAAATCTACTCAGACGTCATAGGATGGCAACACATGGATAATAATATGAAGCATAAAGCACCATGTTCAAGTAGAGGGTACAGCGGGTTGCGGGAGAGTGGACCGCTGGATATAGATGGGGGAAGGTGATGGAGATGTTGGTGAAGATGATGGAGGTGTTGGTGAAGATCGCGGTGATGATGATCGCCACGGGCAGCGTTCCGGTGCCACCGGAAGCAAGGGGGAGAGAGCCCCCCTTCTTCTTCTTCTTCCTTGACCTTCTCCCTAGATGGGAGAAGGGTTTCCCCTCTGGTCCTTGGATCCCATGGCATGGGAGGGGCGAGAGCCCCTCCAAGATTGGATCTATCTCTCTGTCTCTCTCTGTTTCTGCGTTCGCAGATTCTGCCCTTTCACCGTTTCTTTTATATCCGGAGATATGTAACTTCGATTGGGTTGAAACTTTCGCCCAGATTTTTCTCCTAAAATTAGCTTTCTTGCGGCCAAATAAGAGCGTCAACCACCTTATGGGGTGCCCACGAGGGTCCAGGGCGCGCCTGCCCCCTGGGGCGCGCCCCCTGCCTCGTGGCCCCCTCGGGCACCGTCTCGCGTTGATTTTTCTTCCCAAAAATCATAAATATTCGAAAAATATTCTCCGTCCGTTTTTATCCCGTTTGGGCTCCATTTGATATTGGGTTTCTATGAAACATAAAACATGCAACAAACAGGAACTGGCACTGGGCACTGGATCAATATGTTAGTCCCAAAAATAGTATAAAAAGTTGCCAAAAGTATATTAAAGTTGAATAATATTGGCATGGAACAATAAAAAATTATAGATATGACGGAGACGTATCAACATCTCCAAGCTTAATTCCTGCTCGTCCTCGAGTAGGTAAATGATAAAAAGATAATTTTTGATGTGGAATGCTACCTAGAATAATCTTGATCATATGTCTAATCATGGCATGAATATTAAGACACAAGTGATTCAAAGCAATAGTCTATCATTTGACATAAAAACGATAATACTTCGAGCGTACTAATAAAGCAATCATAACTTTTCAAAACAACATGGCCAAAGAAAGTTATCCCTACAAAATCATATAGTCTGGATGTTGCTCTATCTTCATCACACAAAATATTTAATCAGGCACAACCCCGATGACAAGCCAAGCAATTGTTACATACTTTAGTAATCTCAAACTTTTTCAACTTTCATGCAGTACATGAGCGTGAGCCATGGACATAGCACTATATGTGGAATAGATTGGTGGTTGTGGAGAAGACAAAAAGGAGAAGATAGTCTCACATCAACTAGCGTATCAACGGGCTATGGAGATGCCCATTAATAGATATCAATGTGAGTGAGTAGGGATTGCCATGCAACGGATGCACTAGAGCTATAAGTGTATGAAAGCTCAAACTGAAAACTAAGTGGGTGTGCATCCAACATGCTTGCTCATGAAGACCTCGGGCATTTGAGGAAGCCCACCATCGGAATATACAAGCCAAGTTCTATAATGAAAATTCCCACTAGTATATGAAAGTGACAATATAAGAGACTCTCTATATGAAGAACATGGTGCTACTCTGAAGCACAAGTGTGGTAAAAGGATAGTAACATTGCCCCTTCTCTCTTTTTCTCTCATTTTTTTATTTTCTTTATTTTATTTTTTATTTTTTGGTGGGATTCTTTGGCCTCTTTTTTATTTGGGCTTCTTTGGCCTCTTTTATTTTATAAATAAAGTTCGGAGTCTCATCCCGACTTGTGGGGGAATCATAGCCTCCATCATCCTTTCCTCACTGGGGCAATGCTCTAATAATGATGATCATCACAATTATATTTACTTATAACTCAATATTACAACTAGATATCTAGAACAAAGATATGACTCTATATGAATGCCTCCGGCGGTGTACCGGGATGTGCAATGATCTAGCATAGCAATGACATTAAAAAACGGACAAGCCATGGGAACATCATGCTAGCTATCTTACGATCATGCAAGGCATTATGACAATGAATGCTCAAGTCATGTATATGATGATGATGAAAGTTGCATGGCAATATATCTCGGAATGGCTATGGAAATGCCATCATAGGTAGGTATGGTGGCTGTTTTGAGGAAGGTATATGGTGGGTGTATGGTACCGGCGAAAGTTGCGCGACACAAGAAAGGCTAGCAATGGTGGAAGGGTGAGAGTGCGTACAATCCATGGACTCAACATTAGTCATAAATAACTCATATACTTATTGCAAAAATCTACAAGCCATTGAAAACAAAGTAATATGCGCATGCTCCTAGGGGGATAGATTGGTAGGAAAAGACCATCGCTCGTCCCCGACCGCCACTCATAAGGAAGACAATCAATAAATAAAATTATGCTCCAACTTCATCACAAAGCGGTTCACCATACGTGCATGCTTCGGGAATCACAAACCTCAACATAAGTATTTCTACTAATCCACAATTGCGCACTAGCATGACTCTAATATGACCACCTTTATATCGCAAAAACTATTGCAAGGAATCAAACATATCATATTCAGCGATCTACAAGTTTATGTAGGATTTTATGACTAACCATGTGAATGACCAATTCCTGTCATCTCTCTAAATAGATATAAGTGAAGAAAGAGAGTTTAATTCTTTCTACAAAAGATATGCCCACGCTCTAAAAAATATAAGTGAAGCAAAAGAGCATTCTACAAATAGCGGTTTTCTATGTGAAGAGAAACATGCAATCCAAACTTCAAATGATATAAGTGAAGCACATGAAAGCATTCTATAAAGACATACTCAAAAGATTTAAGTGAAGTGCAATGAGCATTCTATAAATAAACCAAGTACAATCTCATACCATCATGGTGCATAATAGAAAAATGAAAACTAAATGCAAAAGACGCTCCAAGACTTGCACATATCGCATGAACGAAACGAATCCGAAAACATACCGATACTTGTTGAAGAAAGAGGGGATGCCTTCCGGGGCATCCCCAAGTTTAGACGCTTGAGTCTCCTTGAATATTTACTTGGGTTGCCTTGGGCATCCCCAAGCTTGGGCTCTTGCCTCTCTTCCTTTTTCTCATATCGAGACCTACTCGATCAAACACTTCATCCACACAAACCTTCAACAGAAAACTCGGTAAGATCCATTAGTATAATAAAGCAAATCACTACTATAAGTACTGTAGAAAACCAATACTTTTGTTTTTGAATTGTGTCTACTGTAATATAGCTTTTCCATGGCTTAATCCACTGATATAAATTGATAGTTTCATCAAAACAAGCAAACTATGCATCAAAAACAGAATCTGTCAAAAACAGAACAGTCTGTAGCAATCTGAACATTCACCATACTTATGGTACCCCAAAAATTCTACCAAAATTAGGAAAAATAAAAAAAATTGTATATCAAGACATTGCAAAGAATCAGAACCGTTTGACTTTCCAGTTAAAAATGTAAAATTGCACACTACAACCAAAGTTTCTGTCCTGCACCATACAAACCAACAAGCATTGTAAACATCCTAAAGGCAAACCTTAGCACATTATTTTCATAATACAATGGAATTTTACAAGTATAATTATTTTTGATGAAAAGTTTCTGTAATTAAGATTCACAAAGTTTCCATGAGCATGAACAAAGTTCAAGGAGCTCTCCCACTTCAACAATGCTTGTCTTTCTTACTTTCACTTTCCTTTTTGAAAAGTTTTCGGTTCCCCTCTTTATTTTTTTGTTTTTAAACTATATGAAAGCACTCAACATAAATAAATGACTCTCTAAAACTTCCAGGTTGTCTCCCTGGCAGCGCTTTCTTTAAAGCCATTAAGCTAGGCATATAGTGCTCAAGTAATGGATCCACCTGGACCCCAAGGTATATCAAAGCCAATTTTAATTAACAATGATTTGTAATTTATTAATGAGCACAAAGTAACATATATCATGCAACATAACGAAGTCTAACTCTCTTCCCATGCATCGGCATGTCATAAAAGAACAATTCATGCACACCAAGTAAGGCCAATACATAGTATAAGCAGTTTCTTGCAATTTTATCATATTGGGAACATAGAGAGGTGGAGATATAGTTCCTATCTCATAATAATTACAAGTAGGAGCAGCAAGCACATGCATATCACATTCATCAAAATTATCATGTGCAATGGTAAAAGGCAACCCATCAATATAATCCTTAATAAGCACAAAACTTTTCCGATATAGTGTAATCAGGAGAATTCAAAAAGATAATAGGACTATCATGCGTGGGGTGCAATAGCAACAATTTTATGTTTAACATAAGGAACTATAGCAAGTTCATATCCATAAGCATAATTCATATTGGCATCTTGGCCACAAGCATAGCAAGCATCATCAAAAAGGGATATTTCAAGAGAATCAACGGGATCATAACAATCATCATAGCAATCATCCTTCGGTAAGCACGAAGGGGAATTAAACAATGTATGAGTTGAAGAGTTACTCTCATTAGAAGGTGGGCACGGGTAGCTAATCCGCTCTTCCTCCTTTTGTTCTTTGTTCTTTGGTCTTCTCGTCATCTTTTTCATCCAATGAGCTCACAGTTTTATCAACTTCTTCTTCCATAGCTTCCTGCAAAATATTAGTCTCTTCTTGGACAGCGGAGACTTTCTCAATAAATGAATCAATATTGGAATTTTATTCATAATTCTCATAACAATATTTAAGTATAGCAAAATTTTCAGGTCTATAAACTGAATCATCAAAATCGTCAAACTATTTAAACACAGATTCAATCTCATAAGCACCCATAAAAGCAACAAATTCTTCTATTTGTTCCACATCATAGTAATCATATATACCATTAGCATAAGAAGCCAAGGTTTTATTATCATTAAATTCACATGAAAAGGGAAGGTGTGGAGCCTTCATCCTAGAGCAACAAGTATAATCATATCTCAAGCATAGTTGCCTAGCATACCAATACAACATATAAATTTGATCCCACTATAGTTTCCCTTTTTGTGTCAAGCAATAATCCCTAAAGTATTCACGTCGATCCAACGTGTCTCCCATAACATAATTGAATGGGGTTTTCTCATGATTATCAAAGTAGTACATAATTTCTTTCACATAACGAGCATCGAGGGTTTTAGGAGGTTCCCCATCTCCATGAGTAGCAAGTACACCTAATTTTTTTGGTATTTCGTGTTCCATATGCATAACTAAGATAGAGAACAACTTAGACCAACAAATAAAAATTACTTAGTGATAAAGCAAACAAGCACACACGAGAATATTCACCCCACGCTATGACTCCCCGGCAACAGTGCCAGAAAAAGTTCTTGATAACCCGCAAGTATACCGGATCAATTGTAGCCTCTTTCGATAAGCAAGAGTGTTGAACCCAACGAGGAGCTAAAGGTAGAACAAATATTCTCTCAAGTCCTATCTGCCACTGATACGACTCTACGCACGCTTAGTGTTCGCTTTACCTAGAGCAAGTATGAAACTAGAAGTACATTGTAGGTGTTGTTGGATAGGTTTGCAAGAATATAAAGAGCACGTAAATATAAACTAGGGGCTATTTAGATAAAGAAGCAATAAAGTAAATATAGCGAGTGTGGAAAAGTGGTGGTAGGAGTTATGAAATTGTCCCTAAGAATTGACGACGTTACTAGACCGGTAATCACTATTGCAATTCTATTTGAGGGAGAGGCATAAGCTAACATACTTTCTCTTCTTGGATCATATGCACTTATGATTGTAACTCTAGCAAGCATCCACAACTACTAAAGATCATTAAGGTAAAACCCAACCATAGCATTAAAGTATCAAGTCCCCTTTATCCCATATGCAAACAACCTACTTACTCGGGTCTGTGCTTCTATCACTCACGCCACCCACCATAAGAAAATCATGAACATATTGCAAACCCTACAGCGGGGATCCCTCACGGTTGCGCGACACGGAGAGCACCATAGGACAACACCAATAATAAAACATGCAACTCAAACTAATCATAGGAATTCATCAATCACCGATAGGACAACAAAAATCTACTCAAACATCATAGGATGGCAACACATCATTGGATAATAATATGAAGCATAAAGCACCATGTTCAAGTAGAGGGTACAGCGGGTTGCGGGAGAGTGGACCGCTGGATATAGATGGGGGAAGGTGATGGAGATGTTGGTGAAGATGATGGAGGTGTTGGTGAAGATCGCGGTGATGATGATGGCCCCCGGCAGCGTTTCGGCGCCACCGGAAGCAAGGGGGAGAGAGCCCCCCTTCTTCTTCTTCTTCCTTGACCTTCTCCCTAGATGGGAGAAGGGTTTCCCCTCTGGTCCTTGGCTTCCATGGCATGGTAGGGGCGAGAGCCCCTCCAAGATTGGATCTATCTCTCTGTCTCTCTCTGTTTCTGCGTTCGCAAATTCAGCCCTTTCACCGTTTCTTTTATATCCGGAGATCCGTAACTCCGATTGGGTTAAAACTTTCGCCCGGATTTTTCTCCTAAAATTAGCTTTCTTGCGGCAAAAGAAGAGTGTAAACCGCCTTACAGGATGCCCACGAGGGTCCAGGGCGCGCCTGCCCCCCTAGGGCGCGCCCCCTGCCTCGTGCCCCCCTCGGGCACTGTCTCGCGTTGATTTTTCTTCCCAAAAATTGTAAATATTCGAAAAATAATCTTCGTCCGTTTTTATCCCGTTTGGGCTCCGTTTGATATTGGGTTTCTGCATAACATAAAACATGCAACAAACAGGAACTGGCACTGGGCACTGGATCAATATGTTAGTCCCAAAAATAGTATAAAAAGTTGCCAAAAGTATATGAAATTTTAATAATATTGGCATGGAACAATAAAAAACTATAGATACGACGGAGATGTATCAGCCTACAACACTGCTGCCGACTTATCCATCCGTACCCGCGACCAACTCATCTGTCCGCGCCTGTGGCTGACTCGCCCGCGTCCACGCCTCCTCCAACGCCGCGACCGTCTCTACCGTCCGCCCCCGCGGTCTGGTCTACATCAATACACCACAGCCGCACCCGTCTGCACAAGCTGCTTAGTGAGCGCACACAAGTAGCCAGTCCTGCGGCCTGGTCTACTCCAACAACTCTAGAGAAAATCATAATATATTATCAGTCTCCGCCTGCACTGGATGGCTCAATGGACAGGCGCACAAGTCACCGCCACTGCGGTTTGGTTAACTTCAACTACCACCCGGGATGAACCATTGGCCGGGTTACTGACACAGCTCATACGGGATCATTTATAACCCACCGCGGTCGACCTTGACCTTCCGTGGATTCACATCATGTTATCAATGCCAAGGAAATACAATGAGTGTCGTGAAGATTATCAACTCACCACCTTGTCTCCAGTTTCAACACTTTCCAGCGTTCCGCTGTCTGCTATATGTTTGCTTATGCCATGGCCAAGTGTGAAGAATCTCAAGTTGATTCCTCGAGTCATCTTAAGGCTCGGGGGCTACACAGACAAGACTCGGCAAATTTGGCGGCTTTCACAAATTCAAGAACCCCAAGTCATTGCAGGGAAGACAACCCGTACCTGGGGACTGCTGTCACATTGGTGAAAATTTAAAGATCATCAAAAAATTTCCGGCTCAAAAAGTGCCGGGCAATCAAAGAAGTATCCGGCTCAAAAGAAAGATTCCGGGTTATCAGAAAAGGTTCCGGCTGAAAATCCGGCTCAAGGAAAATTTGTCTCTCACAAAGTTTTCAGCTCTCAATATCCGGCTCAACATCTGGTTCAAGAGGAATCCATCTCTCGCAATTTCGAGTTCTCACAAAAATTAAAGGTTGCCAAAGAGAACTTGATGCCATGATGCGCAGTTCAAACATCAGTATCCTGCCAGATTGGCGGAAAAAAAATTAAAGGTTGCCAAAGATGACTAGCTGCCAAGGTGCATGGTTCAAACATGGGTATCCTGCCTTATTGGCTTATCATATTATGATCAACGTAATAAAGTCGGCATCCCCGTGAAAGTGCAATATTGCACTAAATTGTTTTTGACATCAATGACAACTTCATTTGTGTTTCTAACCACATGCTCTAAGTGTTAACAGCCCTGATTAAGTCAAAGTGAATCATGGATGGTTATTCCCTCTCTTATTGGAAAAAGGAAAAGCGGTGTGATCAAGAAAAGAAGAAGTCCCATAAAGTTTTCTTATTTCTTGAGTCCTTGGAGCAGCCGCTCTATTAAGAGGGGGTGCATCATAAAAACATCCAGGGAATCAACTTACCTTCTCACATTGATCTGAAAATCTTAGTGTCATGTTTCTGTTCAGGTCGGAAAAGGTCCGGGAAGCTTCCAGGGTACCCAGAAAAACTGCACTTTTCGTGCAATCTCTCTGTGTAGCCCGGAACATCTTCGGAACTTCCAGGGCGGCCGGAACTTCTGGGCACCGGAACTTCCGTCCCCTGTTTCTGCAGCTTCCGGTGTACAACTGAGTGGAGCAAACTCTGTGTGCAGCCCGAAACCTGGCCGGAACTTGGCCGGAACTTCCGTCCGTCGCCAGAACTTCCGGGCTACACAGAAATTTGCCTCCAACGGCCAGATTCCATCCCCACTTATAAATAGTCTTCTTCTTCCTCACGAAGAGTTTGATGACTCCATTTCTCTCACCTCCATTTTCAGACCTCGATTTCTTGGAGATCTCCCTCCTTAGCCAACCAAAGCTCTTGATCTTTTGAGAAGTAAAGGAGAAGTGCTCGATCTACACATTCACCAAAGCGAAAGTTGATTCCCCCCTTGTTTTTGTGGTGCATCTTGTTACTCTTGGAGGTTAGAGACTCCTAGGCGGTAGGAGTGCTTCAGCGAGGAATCGACCATTGTGATTACCCCCGAAAAGGTTTGTGAGGGTTTGGAGACCACCCCAAGGTCTACCACTAGTGGTTGAGAAACGCCTCTGTGGTGTTGTCTCAAAGGGAGAATAGGGTGAGCCTTCGTGGCATTGGTGTGCCTTCGTGGTAACATCTACCTCTCTAACAGTGACGTAGCTTCCCTCCAAGGAAGTGAACATCGGCATACATCCTTGTCTCCCGGAGTTGCGGTTATTCCTAACCCTAACTCTCTACTTGTGGTTACTTGTCTCTTATCACTTTCTTATATCATATTGTGCTTGCTTACTTACATACTTGTGCTACTTGCTTATCTTGCTTAGCACTTAGTACCACACTTGCAATTGTTAGGCTCACCATCATATTCCGCATTAGTGCCTAAAATTGCTATGTAATAATTAAAATTTGTAATTGTGCCTATTCACCCTCCTCTAGGTCCATCTTGGTCCTTTCAATTGGTATCAGATCCTCGTGCTCTATTCTTGTGGCTTAACCGCCCTAGAGCGAGATGAACCCCGATGGGACTCCCCTTGTTGCAGATCCAAAGGATAAAGGCGAGGCTTCTTCAGAAGTCAAGTCCTTTACCTCTGAGGATCTAGAAAGGGCCCTTGCTAAGCAAAAAAGAGGAGCATGATGCTTCTCTTGAGGCCTTGGTCCAAATGATAATAGCCACGTTGTCTACGATGCTTGCACCACTTTCGGGTTGTGCAGCTTCAAGGCCAACTGTGCCTACTCCGTCACTTGGTCAACGACCTCCTAGCAATGATCACTCCAGTGTTTCTTGGCTTTATGAAAGACCCCAAGTTGAGAAACCAAAATATAACCCTCAAGGCAAACCTCCTTTACTTGATGCCACTTCCCGTTTTGCCTTGTGGAGAGTTGCTATGCAGGATCATCTTCGATATGGAAACGATGAGATGCTGGAGATCTTGGAGTATGGTTACCATGTGGTTGATCCAAAGAATCCTACACCAAGAGAAATTTATGTCAAGAATCTCAATGACACTGCAACCATGTGTATAAGGAGAGGTATGGTTGAAAAGCAAAGGAGACCTTTCATACACATCACAAGTGCCAAGGAACTATGGGAAAGTACCATAAGATCCAAGACGCTCAATATGAAATTGCCAAGGGGCAATTGCAAAACTTTTGTATGGAGAAAGGTGAAACTCCCAATCAACTCCTTGAGCATCTCATGACTCTCACCGCTGACATTGAGTCGTGTGAGTGTGACAAGACACAAGATGGATTCAACATGACTAAGCGATTCCTTGTGGATAAGTTGCTTCATGCTCTTTCCCTATATCACCATCAAATGGTGTGGGACATAAGACAACACCGTGCCTTCAAGGAAATTACTACAAATGACATCATATCCACCTTCCAACTATTTGAAGAGTCAAAGGCAAATTCCACAAAACATCTTGCCATGCATGGTACCCCAACATGAAAGATCAATCTTGCATTGAAGGCCAAGCATGTATGTGAAGATGAGCAAAGTGAAGAAGAAGAAGAAGATGATGATGATGAAGATGGTGATGAGATTGAATCCGATAAGGGCCCTTCATATGAAGACATGGCTCTCTTTGTCAAGAAGTTTAGCGCAGGAAAATTCAAGGGAAGATTTCAAAAGAAGAAAGTAAGAAAATGCTACAACTGTGAAGAAACCAACCACCTCTCCAACGAGTGCCCTTATGAGAAGAGAGAGGATAAACCAAGGTTTCCCAAGACCTTTACCAAGAAGAAGTTGCCAAATCCTTTGAACTCCAAGCTCAAGAAGAGAGATGGGAAAGCAATGGTTGCTCAAGAAGAATCCAATCCGGATGATGTTAGTGGTGTTGCCGAAGTTGCTCAAGACTCTCAAAACACCTTGAGGTTAGTGAACAAGAGTGGTGATGTGGTCACCTACAACTACATGAAAGACTACAAGGGCAACGCTCACAAGTGCCTAATGGCAAAGGCCGTGGTAGAAGATGGAGAGGACCAAAGCTCTCCTGACAAGGTCAAGGTAACCCCACGATCAAATCCTCCTCTGTTCACTCCTACTCCTAGTGATGAGTATCTTGATGCGGAGGATAGTTATGAGGATGATGACCTAGATGATCCTATGCTTGCTAAACTTAATAAGTTCATGTGCTCCCTCAAAGGAAAGAAGCTCACTATGTTTCGTATGCTTATGGAGATGGTGAGTAAGCACACCATCACCATTAAGGAACTCGAAACCCTCGTCACCGAGGAATAGGAAAAATGTGAAATCCTTGAGCGGAAAGTCCAATATGAGGAAGCACGAAATGATGAACTATGCTTAAAAATTGGTGCAAACATTGATGTTCATACTAAAGATCTTGCCTCCTTGAAAAAGGCTATTGACTCTTGCGAAGAGTTGATGAATGATAAAAGTAAGCTTGTCAAGTCTCATGCTTCTCTCTCTAAGGATTGTGAGCTTCTATCCGTGTCCCTCAAGACTAAGGAAGAAGAGCTCATTCTTCTTACAAAGAGTTTTGAGACGCTCAAACTTACTTATCTTGAAACTCTATACAAAGCTTACTCTTCTCCTATTATCAATGTTGATGCTTGTATTACTAACTCTAGTAGTGATCTAGCATCTATTCTTGAGGAAAATCGCTTTCTCAAGGCTCAAATCAAGAAAGGTCTCATGACATGTGCTCAAGGGCAAAAGAACCTTGATGACGTATTGAGCCAACATAATGAGGTGTTTGCCAAAGAGGGACTCAGGTTTGACCCAAGCACAAGCAAGAAGAAGACTTCCTCTCAAAAGTGCACAACCCCTCTAAAGGAAACATTTGTACGAGAAGGGCATAAGGAGAAAGGTAAGGTTGTTAGTGGGAAGGCCACAAGGGGTATGCCCACTCTCAACAAGCCAAAAAAGTTCGTGCCTCCATCCTATGTACTTCATAAGACTAAGGATGGAGAAGTTTATGCAAAATTTGTTGGTCCTAAAAATGCATTCCGATTCTATGCTATTTGGGTCCCTAAGACCCTTGCGACTAACTTGAAGGTCCCATTGCAAAATGGGTGCCTCTAACCAAGTCATAATTGTGTGTAGGTTGCCTACTCCGGTGGAGTAAAATGGGTGATTGATAGTGGATGTACAAATCATATGACCGGAGATAGCAAATTGCTCTATGATTTCATGGAAGCTATTCAACCATTCATGAGCATTATGTTTGGTGGAGGTTCAAAAGGACAGGTACTCAATTTGGGCAAGGTGGCTATCACAAATGACATGTCTCTTGCAAATTTCATGCTTGTCCAATCCCTTAAATACCATGTGCTTTCTGTTCGCCAATTGGCTTTTGTTGGTTATGATACACTCATTGGACTAACATATGTGAAAGTCTTTAAGATAGATACTCTCGAAGTGGCCTTTGTTGGAGAGTTGCATGGCAACCTTTACACAGTTGATTTCTTGAAAGAGAGCACATTCCATGCAACTTGTCTAATGGCCAAGGCTGACAAGGGGTGGCTATGGCATCGCCGGCTAGCCCATGTCGACATGAGAAATCTTCAAGATCTCTTAAAGGGGAATCACATCCTTGGACTAACCAATGTCTCTTTTGACAAAGATCGTGTGTGTAGTGCATGCATAGCCGGGAAGCAACATCAATCAAAGCACCCACCCAAGAACATTGTATCTACTTCAAGACCCCTGGAGCACCTTCATGTGGATATTTTTGGGCCTCCTTCATGGGATAGTCTTGGTGGGAAAAAGTATGGACTTGTCATTGGTGATGATTACTCAAGATATACATGGGTGTTTTTCCTCAAGTCCAAGGACGAGACGAAGATCACCTTCATTGATTTTGCCAAGCAAGCACAACGCAAATTTGACAAATAAATCTTGGCAATAAGAAGTGACAATGGCTCTGAGTTCAAGAACTATACCGTGGAAGAATTCCTTAGTGATGAAGGGATTGAGCATCAATATTCATCTCCATACACTCCTCAGCAAAATGGTGTAGCCGAAAGGAAGAACCATACACTTGTGGAGATGGCAAGGTCCATGTTGGATGAATACAAGTCACCACATAGTTTTTGGGCCGAGGCTCTCAACACTGCATGCCATGCACCAAACCGGATCTTCCTCCGCACTATATTGGAAAAGACTCCATATGAGCTCCTAACTGGGAACAAGCCAAATGTCAAGTACTTCCGTGTATTTGGGTGCAAATGTTTCATCCTCAACAAAAGAGAACGGTTAGGAAAATTTCAATCCAAAACAATTGAGGGCATATTTGTTGGCTATGGATCAAACTCTCACCCCTATAGAGTCTACAACAAATCCAATGGATGTGTTGTAGAAACTTGTGACGTGGTGTTTGATGAATTTAATGGCTCCCATGGGGAGCAAGTTGATCTAAGTGATGTAGGTGAAGAAGATTCCTCTCAAGATATTTTGACCATGGGTGTTGGTGCACTTCTTCCAATGGAACAAGAACCTCATGATGATGAAGATGAAGATGGAAGCTTCACACATCATCAAACTACTTCAACACCCATAACACCACAAGCTCCTATTGTTCAACCGATGCCCCTAGTCCAAGTACAAGATGATGATCAAGTCCCTCTTCATGATAATCTTCAAGAACAAGATCATCATAAAGGGCAAGAACAAGAAATTCCAATCATTGATGATGAACCTTAACAAATGCAATATGAACAAGAAGATCTTCCACCACACGTTAATGATCCATATGTTGAGGACGTGGATGATGGACATGAAGTTGAATCTCGAGAAACTCTAACCTCCGTCATGCCTCGAGTGTCCGGTCGTGTTGATGTTGACAAAATTCTCACCGGCATATCGGAAGGTAGAGTCACTCGTAAACATTTCACAAACTTTTGTGCTCACTTCTAGTTTGTATCTAGTGTTGAACCTCTCAAGGTACAAGATGCATTGATGGACAATGATTGGCTCGTTGCTATGCAAGATGAGTTGAATAGCTTTGAACGCAACCAAGTGTGGTCATTAGTCAAGAGGCCAACTACGAAACACAATGTCATTGGAACAAAATGGATTTTCAAGAACAAGCAAGATGAGAAAGGTGTAATCATCCGCAACAAGGCAAGGTTAGTTGCACAAGGGTACTCACAAGTTGAAGCTTTGGACTTTGGTGATACTTTGCCCCCGTTGCCCGTCTTGAATCCATTCACATCTTACTTGCTTATGCTGCTTTTAATGGATTTACATTACATCAAATGGATGTGAAGAGTGCTTTCCTTAATGGTCCTCTACAAGAAGAAGTATATGTGTCACAACCACCTGGGTCCGTTGATCCCGATCACAAAGACTATGTGTATAAACTTCATAAGGCTTTGTATGGCCTCAAACAAGCACCTCGTGCTTGGTATGATCATCTTAAGAAGTTTTTACTCGATGATGGTTTTGTGAGAGGGGTGATCGATCCCACCCTTTTTACTAAAAGGGACAAGGGTGATTTGATCTTATGCCAAATCTATGTTGATGATATCATTTTTGGTTCTCCTAACATTCATTTGTGCAAGAAGTTTGCGGGTTCCATGACCAAGAATTTTGAAATTTCACTCAATGCGGATTTGAAGTTCTTCCTCGGATTTCAAATTCAAGAATTTCAAGAAGGAATTTTCTTGTCTCAAGCAAAATACTCAAGGATATCCTAGAGAAGTTTGTTATGTCCGATGCTAGTCCATGTAAGACACCCATGCCAACCAAAATTGTACTCACTGAAGACACAAACGGTATCCCTTTTGACCCATCTAAATACCGCTCTATGATTGGTTCATTGCTTTAGCTTTGTGCATCTAGACCAGACATCATGTTTAGTTATGCATGTGTGCTAGATTTCAAGCTTCCCCTAGGGGAAGTCATCATAAGGCGGTTAAGCATATTCTTAGATACCTTGTTCACACCCCAAAGTTGGGTCTATGGTACCCCAAGGATGGTAAGTTTGATCTCATTGGGTACACGGATGCGGATAGGGCCGGAGACAAAGTGGATCGTAAGTCCACCTCCGGTGCATGTCAATTTCTTGGACGCTCCTTGGTAAGTTGGTCCTCGAAGAAACAAAATTGTATTGCCCTCTCCACCGCCGAAGCAGATACATTGGAACCTCCAGTTGTGCAACTCAAGTGAGTATGGATGAGGCAAACTTTAAAGTATTACGGTATCACCTATAGACATGTGCCTCTTCTATGTGATAATGAAAGTGCCATCAATATTGCTGAGAATCCCAAAGATCATACCCGCACCAAGAACATTGATATTAGATATAATTTCTTGAGGTATCATGTGGAAAAGGGTGGCATTGATATTGCTCATGTTAGTACAGATATGCAACTTGCAAACATTTTCACCAAGCCATTGGATGAAGCAAGGTTTTGTCAACTTAGGCGTGAACTTGGTATCTTGGAGCTTGACAACATTATGTGAAATCTAGTACTCATCCATGCATTTACTTCATGTCTTGTCTAGATGTAGGCATGTATTTAGGGGGAGACATTCAACTCATGAGTTATCTCACCCTATATGATGCATAAATAAACCAAACACTCTCAAAGTTACTATGTTACCACTTTGTGACTTAGTACTTTAAATGATGGAGTTGTGATGTTGGGCTCAAGGTTAAAATCTTCGCAGTACCAAGTCACGTATACTCAAACATGGTGGACTCGTCCACCGCCCTCTCTTAGAGAGGCTGGACTTATTCTTAATTTTGTTTTCTGTGTGTTTGTCCGGTGTTTTTCTCTCTATTTGAGTGTTCTCGTTGTTGCTCTTTTGCTTTGCCCTAGCTCAGGTTCTACCCAAGCCTCTCTCATCTCGAAACCATCTGATATTTGTCTAGTGCACAAGCTTCAAATCATAACCATATAAATGTTGATGTGGTGTGTGGTGGTCTTGGGAGCTTTCGGACTCCCTCCCTCTAGTTCTCAGGAGTTTAGAGAGGCTGTAATCTCTCTGGATATCCCGGAACTTCCGGGGTGTGCCCGGAACTTCCGGCCGCCGGAACTTCCAGGCGTCGCGGGTCGTGGGCACTTATTATGGGCAGGGGATAACAAAGGGGCCTTTTCCCCTTTTCTCCTGTTCCACTGCTCTCTTTCCCTGCGGCGCCCCTCACCCTTCGACGACTTCCGAGTGAGCTGCCGGCCCCCGGAACCTCCGGCTCCTTCTTCTCTTTCATCGTGCTTGGAGGGGATCTGTCCTCTCCACCATCTCCATGGAGGAAGGTAACCTAAGCTTCTCTCCGCTCTCTCTTGATTCCTAGGGATTGTAGGCTAGGCTTATGGTTCTAGAATAAACACACACTTCACATCTCGAGTCCTGCATCCACTTTGGATCTGCAGTAATCCATGACTTTCACTTCTCGTTGGTCGATCCATGTCTATCCCCTGCTGAGATTCGGAAGGAGCCCCGCGACCATGCTGGTGCCCGAAACTTTCGGGCAGGCCAGACCTTCCGGCCTTGCTAGGATTTCCATGTTTGGGCTGGGCCGGTACTTCCGTCGGCCAGAACTTTCGGGATCCCCGGAACTTCCGGCTCCCGGAACTTCCGGCCTCCCCTGGAACTTCTGGCCTAAGCAAAGTTCTGTCAAATCTTTTCGACCAGTGAGATTCTTTGATTTTTTTCCTTGAGGCTTGTGTACTTATTCTGTCCCCATGCTATTCTCTCTCTCTGTCAGCAGGAGGGTCTGGTTCGCGTGCTCACTCATCCAAGGTGTATTAACGGAAATCTAAAGCTAGGGTCAAGAGGACAAAGGCTGTTGTTTTGGGGTGTGAGAACATGTTAACTGCCATCCTGAGGAAGGTGCTGAGGCTGAAGATAGTGCATCTCCTCCTGCTGCTCCCGTCCACTCCAAGAAGCGGAAGACTACTTCCAAGAAGGCCAAAGCACCAAATGTTCAACCTCCTCCTCCTGAGCCAGTCACCATGAAGGAAATGCCCGCACCGGAGTGGATTGCTCTGCGCCGAGTCAATCCTTATCGTCAAGACCGTGATCATGTGGCTGATTCCAAGTTTTGGACACTTTTCCAGCAACGCAACTATGAAGAGATTTTTTCTCAGTTCGTCAACAAGTGTGTCCTTCAGAAGAGTATCAACATTGCTCACTTTGACAAGACTCCAACAAATTCTGCTTACTTTGAGGGGATCCAGAGCATGTGTGTGAAGCTCAAACTCCTTCCACTCATGCACTTTGAACATGATGTGTCTCCGCCTCTTGTGGCTCAGTTCTATGCCATGGTGCATTTTGGGACTGATATGCAGCGCACTCTTACTTGGATGAGTGGTAATGAGAAGTTCTCTGCTCCGTTCTCAGTGTTGGCCGAGCTTCTGGGCTATGAGTATACTGACATTACTGTTGACCGTGGCTACAAGATTCACGACAAAGGGGTCTTCCAGGCTATTCACTTGGCTGATTTGTATCCTCCATCCGGAAAGGTTGGATCTGTTGGTGATCTTCTGCCTTTCTATGACATCATGCACCGAATCTTTCGAGAGATACTTGCGGTCAAGGTGGGTGACAAGAACAAGATTCGTGGTCACCTCATCAACCTTCTTCACTACACTTGTCACAACTCCGAGCAGGGCCCCATTGATGTGATGGACTTTATGTGGCATGAGATGTACAGTGTGGTAATGAACCAAAAGGTTCCTATCTATGCTCCTTATATTACTGCCTTGATTGCTGAGATTGCTCCTGATGCACTTGCGGGTCGGCGTCTGACTGGCCACTCCAGTGTTAACTTGCTTGTTAAGAAGGGCAAGGAAACTGCTCATGAGGGTGAGGATGAGGAGGAAGAGGAGCTACATGCTGGAGATTCACACCACTTTGAGTTTCGTTCCCGCTCTCACACTTTTCATCGTGGGGTGCCCAGTGACTTCGGGTCAAAGAAGAGCAACAAAATTTGGCGCCTTCTCAAGAACATGTTATGTCTACAGCAAGATATGCATAAGAAGCAGTGGGAGGAGCACAAGTCTAGGAAGGAGAGCATGAAGGCTCTTAAAGATGGTATGCGTGCATCTGGTATGGACATTGCTCACGGCTCCGAGTCTCATGTGACTTCTTTTGCGAAATACCAGTCCAAGTTTGCTTGGTTTGATGTTGAAGCCGGCGACGAAGCCTCTTCTCACCGCCCTCATGGCTCCGAGTCTTCTGGAGAGTCGTCTGATGACCCTTCCGCGTCCCTCTCCTAGGGAATGTTTATGGATTCCTCCATCTTTCCTTTTTGCCATCTAGGTGACAACAGGGGGAGATGTTGTGGTGCTTGATAGGGCTTATCGCTTACCGCTTATCTTTGTTTATCTGCCTATTTATGTTCCGTTGAGCCTTGAACCTTTGCTTTTATTTGCCTTAATTTGGATCTTAGCTTGCTATTTGAACCTATTTATGTTCCGTTAAATAATCTTTCTGTGTGTGAGAAACTTATGGCAAGGGGGTTACATGGCATATTCTAATTGCTCATATTGTGAGAACAAAGGTTAGTAAAGCGTTCTATGTCGATATATTATTCTTGTGTGGGTAAGCACAGTGATAGGGGGAGAATCCTTTAACCATGCCATTTCATTCAAATGCAATCTTAAACTAAGGCATGGGTTGTGGGGGAGTACCTTCCTATCACTGAAATATCTTAATACTGTATATACATTATGAGTTTATCCTCTCAAGCATTGTTGTCATCCATGTCAAAAAGGGGGAGATTGAAAGTGCAATATTGCACTAAATTGTTTTTGACATCTATGACAACTTCATTTGTGTTTTTAACCACATGCTCTAAGTGTTAACAGCCCTGATTAAGTCAAAGTGAAGCATGGATGGTTATTCCCTCTCTTATTGGAAAAAGGAAAAGCGGTGTGCTCAAGAAAAGAAGAAGTTCCATAAAGTTTTCTTATTTCTTGAGTCCTTAGGGCAGCCGCACTATTAAGAGGGGGTGCATCATAAAAACATCCAGGGAATCAACTTACCTTCTCACATTGATCTGAAAATCTTAGTGTCATGTTTCTGTTCAGGCCGGAACTTCCGGGACGACCGGATCTTCCGGGGACCGGAAGGTCCGGGAAGCTTCCGGGGTACCCAGAAAAACTGCACTTTCGTGCAATCTCTCTGTGTAGCCCGGAACGTCTCCGGAACTTCCGTCTCCCGGAACTTCCGGGGCGGCCGGAACTTCCGGGCACCGGAACTTCCGTCCCCTGTTTCTGCAGCTTCCAGTGTACAACTGAGTGGTGCAAACTCTCTGTGTAGCCCGGAACCTGGCTGGAACTTGGCCGAAACTTCCGGGCTACGCAGAAATCATCCCCACCTATAAATAGTCTTGTTCTTCCTCACGAAGAGTTTGAGGACTCCATTTCTCTCACCTTCATTTTCAGACCTCGATTTCTTGGACATCTCCCTCCTTAGCCAACCAAAGCTCTTGATTTTTTGAGAAGTAAAGGAGAAATGCTCGATCTACACATCCATAGTGCATAGTATCATAAAGTAGTATCATAGATGGTCTCATTTATTGCCATGCATGACACATAGTAGCATAATATTTATTATGATACGGTATCTACCTATGTTACTACTACCCTCTCTTTCTTATTTAATTGCCTGCCACATAAGCATGTTTATGAGTCTCAAGTATATGATATTAGTTATGTTACCCCATTATGGCCAGCCTTAGCACGTGACGGTGCACGGGTGCAGTGCAGCTCCACTATACTTTCATACACGCAAAACATAATAGAAAACCTAGCTTGTCACATGGGGCAGATGCTCAAGTCGCATGGGACAGATGCTCAAGTCACATGGATGGATGAAAATCGATGTGATAGCGCTGGTTGACTTTTCTTTTGGACAACTGTTGCCAACTTGTACCACTATGCGCGGACCGTTGCCCCATCGCGTAGTTATCGATTCAGTTTAGTGCGCGACGGTGCACGGGTGCAGTGCAGCTCCACTATATTTCATACACGCAAAACATAATAGAAAACCTAACTTGTCACATGGGACACATGCTCAAGTCGCATGGGACAGATGCTCAAGTCACTTGGATGGATGCAAATCGATGTGATAGCGCTGGTTGACTTTTCTTTTCGACAACTGTTGCCAACTTGTAGTACCACTATTTCCTTCCCTTCTTGAGATCCACGCTGAACAGTTTTGTAGACATCGGGGACTTGGATAATCAATTACAGCGACACACTAGTACTAAAGAAATTGCTATTTCGGGGACTTGGAGTAAAATGTTTTCCTATTTTTTCCCTAAAGGTGGACAGTCGATCACATCGATGAAGTAACACATTATTGAAGCTTTTTTTTTTGTTTGCGGGAAAACACATTATTGATGCTGGAGAGGACTAGATCGGGTCATTTGTTTTCCCATTCCCATGAGAAGACTAGACTATACCAACTCTACTGAGAGCTGGGTCTATATATCACGTCGCGTTGTAGAGCCTCATCCTCATCCATCGCATTACTAAGTACTCTGTCTTGTCTTGTTACCTCAACTTCAAATCTGTCACCCTTGGAGCTGTACCGGTGGGCCACCTCGTCGCCATCAGTTCAAGAGCATGATGATAAGGTTAATACTCTATCAAATAATAGTAGTGTGCACATAGTTATTTTGTGTTCATTTTTAATTTAGCCCACTACAGATATCTAAAGCCTAAGTTTCAAGTTTCACAGAATATCCATTTAACAATCAAACTGTCACAGACCAACCCTAAATCAGATTTGATTTTACTATACCCGCTTTATCTCTGTAAGAGTGCGATAAATTAAATGATCCACCTTTCGTATTCATGATGATTAGTTACTTCTCCAAGTAAATGTTGTTAGCAACGCAGATCATCTATAGTGCTGCAATAGGTATTTGACTATGGATTAAAGATAGTACATCTTTTCGTGCTCATGCCTTATTTGAAGTAGCTTCCCCGTTGTGCGCATCTGCACAGATTTAGTTGCTCGAACGAGCCCCGTTATTAGACATCTGACATCTTGTTCGACCAAATAACATCAGAGTGGGAGCGATGGTTTCTTCTTTAAGACACTCTTGAATCCTAGCACTCTTTGTCTGGTAATATGTTGTCGTAGGCTTGACGACACAATTTTGATTTGGAGAGGCCGTCTGTTAAATAAGTAGGCAATTTTTTTGACTAATTTAAACTATAAATATATCACTAGCATCACATTGATAGAATTAACGACATACTGATTCTGATCTAGACAAGCACGTACTATGCAAACAGTAGACACATCTACATATGATGCTACTACTGCTAATACGGAAATAAACAGAAGCAGGATAAACGTGTTATACCCTCCAGTAGGCCAGGCAGAGGCCGCGGCGTCCTCGGCAGCCTTCTTGTCGGTCTCGAGCTTCTCGGCAGCGAGACGGTCGACGTCAGACTGAGATATGGTGATGATGAAAGCGACGCGGACGCGGAGGAAGTACTGGATCGGAGGCGAGCAGTCGCTTCCTAAAAACCTATTCGCTCCTCTCCCGTACAGAATCAGGAGAGGTGGAGAGACGTGGGCTCGATCCACGTCCGAGTCCGTGACAGCCCACGATCTGATGTCTCAGATCGTGGCCCAGCTGTCAGAAACTCTCCATTACCGACTAGCAAAAATAAGCGCATATGTGTGAGCTCGGGCTCATTCGCGCAACCCGCGGTGCACGCGTGCCGAGGCGGACGGCGGAGGAGTGCGCGAGGGCATCTTCTATTCTTAAGCTCCAATAGCATGTGGAAAAAAAACCCTTATAAGGAGGTCCAACTCCTCTGCAACTTTTTTTTTGAGGGGTCCAACTCCTCTGCAACTTCCGGGGTGGGACTAGCCCTCTGCCAATTAAATCCACATGGGCCTTAGAGATTTTCAGAAAATTGGTAGATGGGCCTTAGGCTCACCCTAATATTTCAACACCGTCACGAGCATATCCTATGTACGTGGTTTCATGTTTTTATCCCCTTATTGTAAGCACATGTTTTCTGCATTATCATCAATTAATAATACATGGTTGCGTGCATCACTCAGTGCTTGAGGTTGAGGTTCATTACCTCTTTCTAAGGAGCTTCATTCCAAGGAATTACTAAGAAAACTAATTATTCATTATGCACTTATAGTGTGCCATGGAAAAAGCCGAGTCTAAAATGTCCCTGCCCAAACATTTTACTGTGGCAAAATGAATCTTTCTAATTATAACGGTAATTCTAAAATTGTAAAACATAAATTCCTAAAATGCCCCTGTTTCTAAAAAAATGGCTAACCATACCTACTTTTCAACCTACAGCTAATTATACAATGACCTAACTATTATCCCATGCACTTGCAAATAAATTTAGCAGCGATTTCATGTTGCTCTAATTTTAACATTCCAAATACATAAATATTAGACTTTTTTGTGGGTGAAAAAAATATTAAACTTCTTGGCTTAATTAGCAAAGTATCTCTATTTGTTTTAGGTCCAATGTTTGTTTTTTTACATTGCCTTCCGTGGTCGTTTCATTACAAAATAAAATAGTAAGACTACACTATACCCCTTCATTCTAAAATGCAAGTATTGATGGGTACAAAACAAAACGCCACATACAGTCAACCATTTGAAACTTTGGCCCCTATTTTATGGGGATGTATATTTGTTAAGTATATGAAACTAATGTGTTATTATTTTTCATGCAAACTTGTTTCAATATAACGCTACCTTTTAAGTGATATCGTTGTGGTGGTGGCAATGATTGTTCGGTTGTTTACGAACCTCGAATGCGGAACGAGCCTTTGTCACGTCCCGCTCCTCCTCTAAGGCGTCCAAACTGTCCTGCTGATCCAACTCGGCTTCTCTTTCTTCGTACATGCGCACACGAGGTGAGTCATGAATTATATCGCAAGGCAGAACTGCCTCTGCGCCATACACCATGAAAAATGGTGTGAATCCAGTAGTTCGGTTTGGCGTGGTCCGCAGCCCCCAGAGTACGGAGTCGAGCTCCTCTACCCAGTGCGTGTTAGATTCCTTGAGGGACCGCACTAGTCTGGGTTTGATGCCGCTCATGATTAGATCATTTGCTCGCTCGACTTGACCGTTAGTTTGGGGGTGATAGACTGAAGCGTAATCGAGCTTGATGCCCATGTTTTTGCACCAGAGTTTAACCTCGTCGGCAGTGAAGTTCGTGCCGTTATCAGTGATGATGCTGTGGGGGACGCCAAAACGATGTACTACCCCGGATAGGAAGTCTATCACCGGTCCGGATTCTGCCGTTTTAACCGGTGAATTTGTCCACCATGACCAATAAGTATTTGTGCTTTGGGTTCCCCCTTTAAGGGGTCCAACCATGTAAAGCCCCCAGACCGCGAACGGCCAGGTAATGGGTATAGTTTTGAGGGCGGTGGGTGGCATGTGGCTCTGATTAGCAAAGAGCTGGCAACCGACGCATCGTTGGACTAAGCCCTGAGCATCTGCCCGGGCTGTCGGCCAATAAAATCCTGTACGGAAGGCCTTGCCTACGAGTGCCCGGGCTGCAGCGTGGTGCCCGCCGAGTCCGGCGTGAATTTCAGCCAGGAGATTCCGCCCCTCCTCTTCGGAGATACACCTTTGAAGGATCCCGGTTGTGCTTTTCTTATAAAGTTCTCCCTCATGGACCTTGTAGGCTTTAGATCGCCGAACTATGCAGGGGCCTCAT
Source organism: Triticum aestivum (assembly GCF_018294505.1). Lineage (NCBI taxonomy): Eukaryota > Viridiplantae > Streptophyta > Magnoliopsida > Poales > Poaceae > Triticum > Triticum aestivum. The sequence continues at coordinate 641,964,536 of NC_057798.1, read as the reverse complement.
TTTGGTCTTCGGGAAGTTCCTACCGAATTAAGTAGGCTAGGAATGGTTCTGTCCACGGGGCAATTACTGCCATTATTTCGTGAGCTGAAGGTGTTATTTTGTTGGCTGAGCCGCCGAATGTGTCAGAATGGTCTGAGTTAGGTGATGCAGCTGGCTCCAGATTGTTATTTCGGGACTCCTCTTCCCAAAACACGGATGGCTTGAAGAGCCGTTCCAGGAAGATGTTTGGAGGGACGGCATCTCTTTTCGCGCCGATGCGTGCTAACACGTCTGCTGCCTGGTTATTATCCTGGGCTACATGGTGGAATTCGAGTCCTTCGAACCGAGCTGATATTTTTAGGACGGCGTTGCGGTAAGCTGCCATTTTTGGATCTTTGGCATCAAAATCTCCATTTACTTGGGATATTGCGAGGTTTGAATCCCCGCGCACCTCTAGGCGTTGAATGCCCATGGAGATTGCCATCCGGAGGCCATGTAGAAGGGCCTCGTATTCGGCTGCGTTATTGGAGTCCATGTACATTATTTGAAGTACATATTGGATTGTGTCTCCAGTTGGGGACATCAGGACGACGCCAGCCCCCAAGCCAGCCAACATTTTGGATCCGTCGAAATGCATGATCCAATTGGAGTATGCGCCGTACTCTTTAGGGAGTTCGGCTTCGGTCCATTCGGCGACGAAGTCGGCCAGAACCTGCGATTTTATAGCTCGCCGTGGTTTATAGGTTATGTAAAATGGTAAGAGCTCAATATCCCATTTTGCAATCCTGCCCGTTGCGTCGTGATTGTTTATAATATCGTTGAGAGGTACTTCGGAGGCCACCGTTATGGAACACTCTTGAAAGTAGTGTCGCAGCTTCCGGGATGCCATGAACACCGCATATGCTATCTTTTGATAATGTGGGTACCGGGACTTGCATGGAGTTAGAACAGTGGATACGTAGTACACTGATTTTTGAAGAGGGAATCTATGCCCTTCTGTCTCTCGCTCGACGTCGAGTACCGCGCTGACAACTTGATGTGTTGCTGCGATATATAATAACATAGGTTCGCCCAGGTTGGGCGCGGCCAGGACCGGATTTGTTGCCAGTATGACCTTTATTTCTTCGAGACCGTCTGTGCAAGCATCCGTCCATTCAAAATGTTCGGTGCGCCGGAGGAGGCGGTAGAGGGGCAGAGCCTTTTCTCCCAAACGGGAGATGAAGCAACTTAAGGCCGCTACGCATCCGATTAGTTTTTGTATTTGCTTGAGGTCTTTTGGAATATCCAATTGTGACAGAGCTCAGATTTTGGCCGGGTTTGCTTCAATTCCTCTACCGGATACGATGAAGCCCAAGAGCTTTCCGGCTGGTACACCAAAGACGCATTTTTCCGGATTGAGCTTAATGTCATGTGCTCGGAGGTTGTCGAATGTCACCCTCAAGTCTTCTACTAGAGTTTCGACGTGTTTGGTCTTGACGACCACATCGTCTACGTATGCCTCTACTGTTTTGCCTATCTGGGTAGCCAAACATGTTCGAATCATGCGCTGATATATTGCGCCGGCTTTTTTGAGTCCGAAGGGCATTGTGTTGAAGCAGAATGGCCCATATGGAGTAATGAATGCCATTGCGGACTGGTCTTTCTCCGCCATCTTGATTTGATGGTATCCGGAGTATGCGTCGAGGAAGCACAATGAATCGTGCCCTACGGTAGCATCGATGATTTGGTCGATGCGAGGGAGGGGGAAAGGGTCCTTTGGACAGGCCTTGTTAAGGTCTTTAAAATTGACGCAGAGGCGCCAGGATTTGTCCTTTTTTGGTACCATTACTAGATTGGCTAGCCAGTCCGGATGTTTTATATCTCTGATGAATCCGGCTTCTAAGAGTTTGGCTAGCTCTTCTCCCATTGCCTGTCTTTTGGGTTCGGAAAATCGCCGAAGAGCTTGTTTGACCGGCTTGAATCCTTTTAGGATGTTTAGGCTGTGCTCTGCCAGCCTGCGTGGGATTCCTGGCATGTCTGAAGGGTGCCAGGAAAAAATGTCCCAATTTTCCCGAAGGAATTCTCGTAGTGCGGCTTCGACATCAGGACTTAATTGTGCCCCAATGGAGGCCGTCTTTGTGGGGTCCGTTGGATGGACCTGAAATTTGACTATTTCGTGTGCTGGTTTAAAATAGGTGGACTTGGACCTCTTATCGAGTATCACATCGTCCCTATCCACCGTGGAGCGTAGTGTAGTTAGTTCCTCTGCCGCTAGGGCTTCGGACAATGCCTCTAGGGCCAGTGTGGCTGTCTTATTTTCAGCGCGGAGTGATGTATCTGGATCACTGGCAAGAGTGATTATCCCATTGGGTCCGGGCATTTTGAGCTTCATGTACCCGTAGTGGGGTATAGCTTGGAAGATTGTGAATGCCTCTCGCCTTAACAAAGCGTGATATCCGCTGCCGAATGGGGCCACTTGGAACGTGACCTCCTCGGGCCTGTAATTGTCTGGTGAGCCGAACACTACATCTAGTGTGATTTTTCCTGTGCAGCGTACTTCTCGACTAGGGATTATCCCTCTGAAGGTTGTGCTGCTTCACTCGATGCGTCTCCAGTCAATATCCATTTTTTGAAGGGTTTCCTCGTAGATGAGGTTTAATCCGCTGCCGCCATCCATGAGTACCTTGGTAAGGCGAAAGCCGTCCACTATCGGACTGAGGACCAATGCGGCTGGTGCTCTAGCTGTTCGGAATTTAGGTTCGTCGTTGGCGTTGAAGGTGATAGCTGTGTCACTCCATGGATTTGCTGTTGCTACTTGGTAGACTTCGGCGAGGCCACGGATTGTTCGTTTTCGCATGTTATTTGATGCAAAAGTCTCGAAGACTGTTAATACCGTACCGGTACTGCTGGGCTGTTTGCCCGGGGCTAAAAAGCCTTCGCCACTTTTGGCCACCTGCCGTAGTATCCAACATGCTCGAAGGCTGTGTGTTGGAGTGGCGCCCTCCGTACTGTGGATTTTGCAGGGTCCGTTGAGCCAGCCCTCCAGTATGGTTCCATGCCCTTTAGGGGGTCTTTGCTTTTTGGTTTTTAACCCAGGTGCTTGAGTATGGCGCACCCTTTTACTTCGGACTAGGGTTATGGTCAAGGCCAGACTATCCCAAAACCTAGTTTCAGTGTTCCTGGCACTCTCTATGGCATAGTATTTTTGTACGATAGTCGCTAGGTCGATGAAGCATGTAACTTCGCGACGACTTATGGCGTTCATGATTCCCTTGTCCGTGCAATTGTTGCAGAAAATTGAAATCGTGCTTTCTTCGCAGCAGTCCTTTATCCTGTTCATAACCAGGAGGAATCTGGCCCAGTAATGATGTACTGTTTCATCGGGCTCTTGCCGTATTCGAGATAGATCGCTTATGTTTGGGTGGGCGGGTGGAATCAAGTTCGGAACCCCGCCCGATCTGAGGCTCAAAGGCCAAGAAGTTTCCGGATTTGGAAGCTTGACTTGCTGGATGCTTTCCAACGAATCTAGTCTGATGCCTGACTCTAAGTTCAGTATTTGATTAGCGTCCGTCCCTTCGCGGGAATCCGGCTTGGAGGGATCGGGAATCCGGACATAGTTGGTTTTCAACGTAGAAGAAGGGTTGCCGCATTGTTCCTCTACCACGACAACATGGTGGGTGGCCTGAGGAGAGTTAATCTCTCTCAGATCGGGTTTAAGCCCAATCTGATCGTAGTCTGTGGCGACTCCCAGGGCGGCGATGCGATCCAAGAGCTTGTTTACAGAGGAGAGCTCAATCGGATCTAACTACTCGGCGAATTCCGAGCTGACGTGAAGATCACTTTTTATGACCTGAGAGGTCATCGTCGGAGCGGTGGCCGAACAGGCGGTCATAGAAAACTACCTAGCCGGACAGTTTGGCCGGCGGCCAAAGCTCTCTTGACGACGGTGCCGTCTTTAAAGACGGGAGAATGCATCCTTCTTGATCGCGACGGCACAGAGGAACTCTCAATGAAAGCACCAATGTTGGTGTCAAAACCGGCGGATCTCGGGTAGGGGGTCCCAAACTGTGCGTCTAGGCGGATGGTAACAGGAGACGAGGGACACGATGTTTTTACCCAGGTTCGGGCCCTCTTGATGGAGGTAAAACCCTACGTCCTGCTTGATTAATATTGATGATGTGGGTTACAAGAGTAGATCTACCACGAGATCAAGGAGGCTAAACCCTAGAAGCTAGCCTATGGTATGATTGTTGTTCGTCCTATGGACTAAGGCCATCCGGTTTATATAGACACCGGAGAGGGCTAGGGTTACACATAGTCGGTTACAAAGGTAGGAGATCTACATATCCGTATCGCCAAGCTTGCCTTCCACGCCAAGGAAAGTCCCATCCGGACACGGGACGAAGTCTTCAATCTTGTATCTTCATAGTCTTGGAGTCCGGCCGATGATGATAGCTCGGCTATCCGGACACCCCCTAGTCCGAGACTCCCTCAGTGGGGTTTCGGAGACCTTCTCTATCGTCCACCCTGTACCGGCGGACGGGATGGAGTCACCGGCGGCAGCAGCAGCAATGGAACGGCAGTGGGCGGTGCGCGTGGAGCAGATGTGATCTATTCATGGCGGCTTGGGTGGAGACACCTCACACTTTATATAGGTGCAGCCGCGTGGAGATACGTGGGATGGAACCACGTCTGAGTCCTTGACAGCCCATGATCCGATGATTCAGACCGTGGCCCAGCTATCAGAAGCTTTCCGTTACTGACTGGTAAAAATAAGCACATAGGTTTGAGCTCGGCTCGACTCATTGCCGCAACCGGCGGCGCGTCTTGACGAGGCGGGCGGCGGAGGAGTAGTGCGCGAGGGCCTCTTCTATTATGAATCTCCAATAGCATGTGGAAGAGAAATGTCCAACTCCTCTCCAACTTCCAGGGTGGGACTAAACTTCCCACTACACCCTGTGCCAATTAAACACACATGGGCCCTTAGAGATTTTTCGAAATTGTTAGATGGCCCTTAGGCCCACCCTAATATTTCAACAATCCACCACCCGATATCGAGGGCTCATTGTGTCCTCTGTTCTAGTTACTGTTTCGATATACCAGTGTTTCAGTGAAGACCTGTTAAGGTTGAACTTCACCTAGAGCAAGTAGCTACACTCCTTCACAACTGAATAATGGACTATGAATTGAATTGTCAGTTTGGCGTAAAGAAGCTTCACCACATGTCTTACTAGTACTAGGCTGCCGAAGGATGACCCCTCGGGTGGAGCATATAAGTCACACTCCTGGCCTATTCATGAGCTTACTAGAGATCACCCCAATCTCATAGATTGTGACCAGCAGTCGGGCTCATATAGGTGTGTTCCACCAAAGATCGCTCTGTAGGATAGCATCTTGATTTTATGAGCTTTGTAACACATTAAGACAGTAGTCATCCTACCATACAATATTGAGAGTATTGCATCTCCAACGGAGTGGGTTAGTATAGTTACTCTCCTTAGTTCACCACTGGCTTGTTTTCCTAGGTCCTACTTCACGGGATCTCCGAGCAAATAGGTTGGGTTAACACCACGGCAACTCATGTGGGTCTCATATCCATCTCCCTAGATGCACTGTCTATCACAACACGTTATAGCCTTTTTGTAAAGGGATCTGCCAGATTCTTAACCGTATGGACATAGTCCAACGCTATCACTCCGGAGTTTCTTAATGTTTTGAAAACTTTTAATCTCATTCTTCTGTGTTTGTTGGACTTCATTTTGTCCTTTGAACTCTTCACCTTGGTGATGACAGTCTGATTGTCATAGTTCATAAGGATAGCCGGAACCGATTTCTCAACCAATGGGAAGTCCATCAGAAGATCTCGAAGCCGTCCTGCTTCGACACCAGACATGTATTACGTTGTTAATTTTGCTTCCATTGTTGATCTCGTTAAGATCGTTTGCTTGCAAGACTTCCAGGAAACAATGCCACCTCCAAGAGTAAACATATACCTTGTTGTGGCCTTCATCTCATCAGTGACAGAGATCCAATTCACATACTATACCCTTCAAGTACCGACGGGTCTCCGGTATAGTGAAGTCCATAGTTCATACTACGTTTCAGACAATATTTTAAATAGCGCGCTACAAAATATAGCGAGGCCCTTCTCTAAATGCTACACAAGTTATAGCGTGCTATATTTCAAAATAGCGTTTGCAAAAAAAATCAAATATATCTAGAAATAAAGTATTTAAGCAACTAAATTTTTCATAGGAGCAAGCAATATATGCATAAGGGCCAAATCCAGCACATAAAAATAGTAAGTCTCAAACATCAACAACCATAGTTTTAAGTGTCTCTAACATCAACAGCCACCGGGGCAGCCACCTGGGCTTGCTGGTTAGGTCTTGTGGGAGAATCTGATAAAAGGAGTGAGAAAGCTAGTGGTCGTGGGTTGGTTTTGGCCTGTTGGGCTGGGCTTATTTCAGTTTTGCATGGTCTACACGTCGTAACGTTACAACATTACAATGTTATAGCGTGTGTAGCGTGCTAATTACGCATTTAGCAGCGCAGCGTCTGATTTTGCCAAAACGTAACGTCTCCCTTTCAAATATGCTATAACCGCGTTATAACAGCGAAATAGCGTGCTATTTAAAATATTGGTTTCAGATAGCACATAACTCTTTCAACCGCATGCCAATGTAGATCACCTAATTTGGAAACAAACCGGCTCAGTTTGCTCATAGCAAATGTGATATCAGGCCTCGTTGCGCTCGCTAGGTACATAAATGAACCAATAATTTGAGAGTATTTCAATTGATCTTTAGACGTGCCTTTGAACTTTCGAATCAACATGCTAGGATCATATGGTGTTTGAGATAGTGTGCAATCCGAATATCCAAAATGACTCAACACCTTCTCAACATAATGGGATTGCAGAAGTGTAATCCCACCCTCATTATCTCTTAGTAGCTTGATTTTCAAGATAACATCAGCCACACCAAGGTCTTTCATCTCAAAGTTCTGCCCTGGCTTCTTATACTTGTTTGGGCACTTGTTGGCCCAATGTTCAACTGAACCACAAGTGAAGCAGCCCTCATCCTTCTTGTTCTTCTTGAAAGTCTTCTTGCCCTTCATCTTAAAGTCGGTATTATGTTGGACACCATTATTTCCCTCGGGCTTGTGGGAGTTGAAGTTCCTCTAGTTCACCATGTTGGCGACAAAAGTTCCTTCAACCCTTTTTCCGTGTGAGTCCTTTTCCCTTGAGTTTGGCTCAACACTCAGATGGCCGATGACATCCTCTACTGAGAATTCACGCCTCTGATGTTTCAGAGTGGTAGCAAAGTTTCTCCATGAATTAGGGATCTTAACGATTATACATTCCGCGACAAACTTTCCGGGTAGATCACACTTAAGAAGCTGAAGCTCCTTAACGATGCATATCATCTCATGACCCTGCTCCAATACATGACGGTTCTCAACCATCTTGTAATCGTGGAACTGCTCTATAATATACATCTCACGTGTTCCCAGCATCGGTGGCCCCAAATTTTGATTCGAGCGCCTCCCACAAGTCCTTGGCAACATGCATATGTAAATATGCGTCAACCTATTTATCTAAGGTCACGCTAAGAACTGCTCCGAGAAAGACGACGGTGGCCTCCCTGAACGCCTTCTCCTGTTCAGGAGCAATCGTTCCTGTGGAGACACCGGTGACCCAGAATACGTTCATAGCCGTGAACCATAAAATGGTCATAGTCTGCCAACGTTTAAAGTATGTACCGGCAAACTTATCCGGTTTTAGTGCAGCAGCAAAGCCACTTGCCGAACATTTCCTACACATACTATGTTTTTGGATTCTTGAATAAGTAGGCAATTTTATGACTAATTTAATCCATAAATATATCACTATCATGGCATTAACATAATTAATGACATACTGATTCTGATCTAGACAAGAACGTACTACGCAAACATTAGACACATCTACACATGATAATAGTACCGCTAATACAGAAATAAACAGGAGCGGGATAAACGTGTTATACCCTCCAGTAGGCCAGGTAGAAGCCGCGGCAGCGGTGGCGGTAGCAGCGGTGTCCTTGGCGGCCTTCTTGTCGGCCTCGAACATCTCGGCAGCGAGACGATCAGCGTCGGACTGAGACATGGTGATGATGAAGGCGACGCGGACGTAGAGGAAGTAGCAGATCGGAGGCGAGCAGTCGTGTAGTCGCTTCCCAAAAACCTATTCGCCCCACCCCCGTACAGGATCTGGAGAGGTGGAGAGACGTGGGCTCAATCCACGTCCGAGTCCGTGATAGCCCACGATCTGACGTCTCAGATCGTGGCCCAACTGTCAGAAACTCTCCGTTACTGACTGGCAAAAATAAGCGCATAGGTGTGAGCTCGGCTCGGCTCATTCACGCAACCCGCGGTGCGGCGTGCCGAGGCGGGCGGCAAAGGAGTGTGCGAGGAGCTCTTCTATTCTCAAGCTCCAATTGCATGTGAAAGAGAAACCCTTATAAGGAGGTCCAACTCCTCAGCAACTTTCGGGGTGAGACTAAATTTCCCACTACACCATGTGCCAATTAAACCCACATGGGCCCTTAGAGATTTTCAAAAAATTGGTAGATGGGCGTTTGGCTCACCCTAATATTTCAACACCATCACGAGCATATCCTATGTACGTGGTTTCATGTTTTTATCCCCTTATTGTAAGCCCATGTTCTTTGCATTATCAATAATTAATAATACATGCTTGCGTGCATCAATCAATGCTGAGGTTGAGGTTCATTACCTCTTTCTAAGTAGCTTAATTACGAGGAATTAGTAAGAAAACTAATTATTCATTATGCACTTATAGTGTGCCATGGAAAGAGCTGAGTCTCAAATGTCCCTGCCCAAATTTTTTACTGTGGCAAAATGAATCTTTCTAATTATAACGGTAATCTTAAAATTGTAAAACATAAATTCCTAAAATGCCCTTGTTTCTAAAAAAATGGCTAACCATACCTACATTTCAACCTACAGCTAATTATACAATGACATAGCTATTATCCCATGCACTTGCAAATAAATTTAGCAGTGATTTCATGTTGCTCTAATTTTAACATTCTAAATACATACATATTAGACTTTTTTGTGGGTGAAAAAAATATTAGACTTCTTGGCTTAATTAGCAAAGTATCTCTGTTTGTTTTAGGTCCACTGTTTGTTTTTGACATTGCCTTCCGTGGTCGTTTCATTACAAAATAAAACAGTAACACTGCACTATACCCCTTCACTCTAAAATGCAAGTATTGATGGGTACAAAACAAAACGCCACATACAATCAACCATTTGAAACTTTGGCCCCTATTTTATGGGGAAGTATGGTTAAGTATATGAAACTAATGTGTTATTATTTGTCATGCGAACTTGTTTTAATATAACTCTACCTTTTAAATGATATCGTTGTGGTGGCGACAATGATTGTTCGGTTGTTCATGAACGTCAATCTAATTTTTATTATGGTCGAGGTGCTTTGCACTTCCGCTGAATCTTAACATATCTGATCCTTTTTGTTGAGAAATGATATCGAGTGATGCTAGACATTTTGATTGAGAGTGTAGAAAATTTCAGAGCCCATGTGTTTGAAATGTCATGGTGGGAGCACTGGGTCAAAACTATCTGAATAGTAGGTTCGCCATTGCACAACTGAAAGTTTACTTAGGCCTCCTTTGGTGTGAAGGAATATCATAGAAATTCTATACGATAGGATTTTTATAGGAATTTTTCCTTTAAAGCCCTTTGGTTGATAGAAATGGATTTTTGTTCTTACATAGGTTTGGTTCCTATTCTCCACATTTCAAAGAAAAATAAACATTAGCTTAGACTCAATGAAAAAATTCCTATGATGTGAACCAAATGACATATGTTTTCCTATTCCTATTCAGATTTAAGATACATGTCATAGCATTTCCTACCACTTTCATATATTTCTATAATATTCCTATCTTGTGAACTAAAGGATGCCTTAAGGTTAAAAAAATCACACTACATAGAACTCATAGGCATATTAACCTAGCATGCTTTATGAAACATTTTGTCAGTTTACTAAAGTCCTTGCCGTACCGTTTTCAGTGGCGACAGAATGAACGGAGTGGTAGAGCCAGCGCAGCGTGTATGGAACACTTGGGGAATGCATATGCTGGTTCTGCTGAGCTTCACAGTGCAGGCCACGCTCCTCGTTTTTGCGGGAATCCGGCGGCGCAAAAGTTCAGCCATAGTACGTGTCATTGTTTGGTCTGCATACATGTTGGCCGACACTGTGGCGGTATACACCCTCGGCCATTCCTTCAGAACCAACAGGTCGTCTGAACATATGCTTATGGTGCTATGGGCGCCGTTGCTACTGGTGCACCTTGGCGGCCAGGACAACATCACTGCCTTTGCCATCGTGGACAGCCGGCTGTGGCTACGACACCTGCAGAATTTGGGCGTGCAGGTTGCTGCAGCCGCCTATGTCCTCTACCAGTCTTCCATTCTCAGTCGCCCCGCCTGGCTCCGTGCGGCTACTATCCTCATGTTTGTGGTTGGTGTTCTGAAGTACGGCGAGAGAGTATGGGCCCTGAAGCGGGCCAACGGTCAACCAATTAGGGGGTTCGTGGATATATTTCAAGAGAAGCAGTGGAATCAGGGGGCGGACAAGGTGTACCACAAGATGCAGATAAAAATCTCGCAGATGTACGACGTCTTCTATGGCAAGAGTCTGGTCATGTTCTCACTGTACGGCATCTGCATCCGTGCCATCTGCCCGCTGGCCACTGTCGCGGCATTCCTTCTTTTCCATCTAGTCGGTGATAAAGATGGTTTGAATAGTATGGATGTCACTGCCACGTACATTCTGCTAGTTGGCGCCCTTGTCCTGGAGATCACGTCAGCGTTGAGTCTCGTCTGCCCAAAGCTATTCAGAGGTAGATGGTGTGGCCGTCATATTAAATCTATTGAGGAGCTCACCTACTCATTTTTCGAGAAAGCAGGGATACATACAATGTACTGGTCAGGCTCCATGGGGCAACTGGACTTGTTTGACATGTGCCGTCGGGCGAGAAGCAGTCCAGTCGGCAAAATCGCGACTTGGATGGGGACGTGGGGCCGGTGGATTAGGCTGGATTTCTCTTGGTCCGTCCCCGTCCCGACAGAGATCATCCAGATGTTCATGGAGATGGCAAATGGGAATTTGGAACAATATAAGATGGAATCTGATGAACTACTTGTAACTCTTTTCGCCAATGAGACAAGAAAGGAAGAGAAGATACTGGAGTGGCACATCGGCACACATGTCTACCTCAAATGGTACAAGGAGCAACAAGCCAGGGACATACATTGCTTTGCCAAGGCAACAGAAGCGCTCTCCAATTACACAGTTTTCCTGCTTGCAGCACATCCCCTTCCTTATAAGGGCGGATGCACACTGAAGAATATGATGCACTGTGCAAGACACAGATCGGCGGGTGAGCATCTATTGAGGTTACTTTCGGACCGTACCGCTAAGTACCATGTGGGGGCTGCTTCTTCTGAGCTAGAATGTTACGGCGAGTTGGATGTGGAATCCATTGATAGAACATTTGAGATTGGGTTTGAGATTGGCGCAAAGCTGATAAGCAATGGCATGAGTCGTGACAAATCATTGGCCCGTTTTTGGGTGGAAATGCTGAAAAAGGTAGAGCTGGAGTATGGTGAGGATTTTCATGCCAAACAGCTGAGCAATGGTGGCGAATTCTTAACCTTCCTTACCATTCTGGTGCAAAAAAGGCCAAGTGGTTGGGAGCCTCTGAGACGACGTTTGCGAAGCCACAGACCGATATAAACTCACCGGTTAACACGTTGCCGGCTTAGCAAATTTCTGTAACAGCTTTATGCCTTTATGTAACGGCCGGACTATGGCATGTCTACCGAATTGCTATGTATTCTTTTTGGTAGAACTACACGGTGCCTTGCGCAAAGATGCGGGCAATCTCATTTTGATCAAAAAAAAAAAGAAAGATGCGGGCAATCTCATAATATGTACAAGTATTTCTTAGTCTATTTTTTATAAATAAAAAGGGAATGAACCATATGAAGGATTATTTTGTTTGTCAGGTTTTTATCTGATTATCTGATTTTTTGTACTAAAACATATGATTTTGTAATATTTGTTTGTGTGTTTTTCCAGAACATGTATCCACAATGAATATAATGTTTGACCATGTCCCTATCTCGAGCAAAGAGAGCCTTGACTCAGTGGTTGGGCATGCGGTTGTGCAGCCTAGCGATCCGAATTCAATTTCTAGAATTGACTGGTGATGCACAGGGGTTCTTCGAGCGAGCCTTGTCGGGAAGCAAGCGCCCTCGCGAGGAATCGCCTCGATCGTGGGGGATCTGGCCTATGAGGCCGCCCTTCGCTCTAAGCTGGAGGCGGATCGGGCGTCACGCGAGCAGGTGGTTCCCGAGCGTGAGGCGTGGGCGGCGGGGCCGACGTGGCTTCAGCTTGACGAGCAGGCCCGGGCGGCGGTGGATCTACTGCTCCGGCGGCTGGATCTGGCGTTCCGGGCTTGGTAGTGGCCGATACGTGGGAGGTAGCGACTGCGGGTGGGGCGGTGGGCTCGTCCTCTTCGGGGCAGTGCCCGTCTCAGTATCGGTGTACAAAAGTAGGGGCTTTGCTTTTGACCCCTTTACTTGTGCACGGGCAGTCAGAGCCTCCCGCCACGGCCACGCACAGACACGACAAGAATGGGAAGCCGGAGAGGAGCCGAAGCCACAAAACGAACAAAGCAACAACAAGGACCAAGACCACGAAGATCAGATGGGCGAAGCAGGTTTTCCCGGCAAGGACCCTTGCCGGGGCAGCCTTAGAGGCCCCGGCAAGACCCTCGCCGGGGCAGCTCGCCCACGCCAACCGAGCGAGCCACCCTTGAGCCCACCGACGCTTGGCAAACGCGTCGGGACAAGGCTCGGGAGGCACCTCTGTGATGGCATGCAGAACTTTATGAAGACATAGAATGCTCGAGATCAAGTAAGGATAGGAAGGCAACCATCCTCACAGAAGGAACCCACAAGACCCCCGCAAGATCCTTGCCGGGGACGCCAGTGCGCCACGGCAAGACCCTTGCCGGGCCACCTGGCAAGACCCTTGCCGGGCCACCCGACAAGGCCCTCGCCAAGCGCACCGGCAGGGCCGCTGCCAGGGACGCGCCAGCTAAGTCTTCACCGCCATTCGCATACAGCTGCCGACCCAACCAGCTGGGCAGGCACCTGCGTGGCAGCATGCAATCCTTCGTGGAGGCTCCACCACCACGCCACCTCAGCTGCCTGCCTGCCTACATGGCACCGCATGCATCGCTGGCCAAGGCGCGCGTCGAAGCGAGGGGGAGCGACGACAGACAGGACGGGCCCCGCCCCTGTCCCCTCGATAAAGTGGATGGACACCTAAGCCTTGCATTTAATGCACCTTGTCCTGTAATACGGGCGATAAGCTCATGCTACTGTATCACTTTCCACCTCCTGTGTGCCACTGTGGCAGCCCCTTTTGCCTATAAAAGGAGGCCCATGGCGCACAGAGAAAGGATTCGGCTCTTCGAACCCCACAGCACCCAGAGCTAGATCGAGAGCTCAAGAACACTAATACATCCACCAAAGCAGGATCCTAGGGTTTTACGCATTGTTGCGGCCCGAACCTGGGTAAATCCTCCTTGTGTTGTCTATTAGTCCCGCTCTTCTCACGATCCCCGCGCCCTGCAACCGTAGAAGGGATTCCAGTGATCCCATAGGTGTCGTTTCCCACCGACATGTTTGGCGCACCAGGTAGGGGGCGCTATTGTGAGAATCTGGTCTAGCAGTTGGCCTAGCTGTTCTTCATCGCCATGGCTCCTAAGAAGAAGGCGACCACGGCGATCGGTTCATCTGGGACCAAGTTGCTGGCACCGGTGCGGACCAGTAGCGGGCCAGTCATGGAGAGAACCATAGGCGGCGCGGGGCCCCTCAGGGGTGCCGCCGTCCTGCCAGGCGGCAGCACGGCGATCTCCGAGACGCCAACACCAGCGCCCACGACGCGCTCCTCTCAGGTTGTGCGTGATGAGCAGCGTCACCCTGCCGGTGACCCTGCGCACCGCCCTGGGAAGAGTCCCGTGCATCCATCACATAAAGAGGAGGGCCAGCGTGCGCGCCGAGGTGCTAATGGAGGTGGCGAACGGCTGCAGAGCTGTGACGCAGCTCCTTCTAACATGGTTAGGAGTCGAGGCGCATCGCGGTCCACCCAGCTTTCGCCGCCACCCACGCCAGCGGAAGCCCTAGCGCGCGCACAGTTGCTCCTCGATTTTCCTCCCGCCGCAGAGAAGCTTGACGAATGGAGGGCCACCGTTCGGAGCCTCATCGGCATCGCCAACAATGATGGGCTGCGGCCGGCGGAACCCGTCGGCCGTCGCTCCGCCAGGCTGCCACGTGCTAGCGGAGGCCACGCCGGAGGCGACGCGGCCATGGTGTATTCCCCGCCTCCATCCCGACCGCCCCGGGCGTCGGCCCGTCACGGCGACACTCGTGATGATATCTCCATCGCGTCGTCCGACCCGTGAACCAACCGCGATCAGCGCCAAGTCCTTCGGGAGCGGGCTCATGAGGACGCTCGTACTATGATCGAGCGCTGACGTGACGCGTGCCACTAGTTGGACAGGCGGGCATGGCCCGCTACGGACCACCCAGCGCCGGGAGGCTACGGTGGCCTACCTTACGAGGTGGGTTGTCCGGCCTTCACCCGTGAGCTGCGGCAGTTCCAGTGGCCCTCCCACCATACGTTCAAACCCGACGTTGGCAAGAAGTACAATGGCAAGACCCACCCGTCAGAGTTCCTCAGCATCTACACCATCACGATGCAAGCTGTTGGGGCCCGTGACGATAAGGTGCTTGCCAACTACTTCTCGTTGGCACTCAAGCCTAATGTTATGTCATGGTTGATACACTTGCCAGTGGATTCCATATCTTCTTGGGCGGATCTGTGCCATGAGTTTGTTGGCGCCTTTACCGGAGGTCACCAAGCTCATGGCCAGATGAGTGATTTACACATCATCCCCCAAAAGGAAGGAGAAAACCTGCGCAAGTACATCCAAAGGTTCATCCGGGTGCAGTACAACATCCCCGATGTTCATCTCGCCGCCGTGATCAGTGCGTTCCACCAGAACGTGCGCAATCGCAAGATGCGTGAAGAACTGGCGATGAACAAGGTTAAGGATGTGGCCGAGCTCTATGTTCTGGCCGGTCGGTGCGGTCGTGCTGAGGAAGGAAGGAAGTACCCCGACGAAGATGCCGGTGCGGAAACCGACTCCACCGGCGATACCGCCACCTAGCAAAGAAAGGCCGACGCCGTAATAGGAAGCGCAAGGGCAAGGCCATGCTTGCCGTTGAGGGATCCGACGACACCGGTACCACCAAGAAGACCAAGGCGAGCGACCCCGGCAAGGAGGTTGCCGGGTGTGACGCTTGCCGGGCCTTGGCGGCTACCGACAAGCCAGGAGGCTCCGACAAGCAGTACTGCAAGATCCACCGCACCAAGGGCCACGATCTCCAAAACTGCCGGCAAGTAGAACTGCTCGCCGAGAAGCAGAAAGCCGAGTATGAGCGGCGGGACAAGGAGAAAGGCCCAGATGGTGCCGAGGGATCCGGCAAGAAACGTGGCGGCCAAGGAGGCCGTCGCGGCAAGGATAATCAACAAGAGAGGCCCGCCCGGGGCCGCGACAAGAAGAAGGAAGACGATGATCATGACGAGGACGACGAGTCCGGCGACCACAAGTTTCAGAAAGCCACAGAGGCCATGTGCGTCGATGGTGGCGCCTCGCTGCATACGTCTCATCGCCAACTCAAGCTGTGGGCGCGTGAGGTCGCAGCAGTGGAACCATCATTCGATGCACGAAAGCCGCTGAAATGGTCCAGCAGTCCCATCATCTTCGACACCAAGGACCACCCTGACTGCACCACTGCGGTCGGGTGCTTGCCGTTGTTGGTTTCACCAACAATCCGCAACCTCAAGGTGACGAAGATGTTGGTTGACGGCGGGGCCGGCCTGAACATGATCTCGCCCGTTGTGGTCAGAAGGCTGCAGATCCCTGATGGAGACCTCGAGGAGATGGGTACGTTCCAAGGGGTCAACCCGATGAGGAGCCAGCCGAAGGGGAAGATCACGCTGCGCGTGACGTTCGGAGGCGTGCTTAACCACATGACGGAGAGGATTGTCTTCGACGTGGCCGAGATCCCCTTGCCTTACAACGGGATCCTCGACCGCCCGGCGCTAGCCAAGTTCATGGCGGCTTCACACTACGCCTATAACACGCTGAAGATGCCCGGGCCGATGAACATCATCACCATTCCCTCTGACAGGAAGGACGCGCTGATCTGCGTCGACCAACTCTACTGGGAAGCAGTTGCAGCAGCTGCTGCTAAGGCACCTGCTCCTACCGACGGAACCCCGAAGGAGAAGAAGACCGACGAGACCCCTCGCACCCACTCCGGCAAGCGCACCTCTTTGGGGTGTTGCGCTTCCGTTAACAACATGCCAGGGAGCTCCGCCAGCAAGAGCAAGAAGTCCAGAGCTACACCACCAGAGACCAAGAAGGTGCCCTTCAAGGAGGACGACACGGGAGGAGCTTTTACCATAAGCTCCACCCTCGACGGCAAATAGGAAAGAGAGCTCGTCACCTTCCTGCGGGCAAATGTCGATGTGTTTGCAGGGCAAGCCTCCGACATCCCCGGCGTTCCCAGGGAGGTGATTGAGCACCACCTTGCTGTCTGTCCTCATGCACGACCCGTCAAGTAGAAGGTCAGGAAGCAAGCTCTAGAGAGGCAAGAGTTCATTACGGAGGAAATCACAAAGCTAGAGGTGGCAGGTTTGGTAAGGGAAGTACTCCATCCGACGTGGTTGGCCAATCCGGTAGTGGTGCGCAAGGCAAATGGGAAATGGAGGTTGTGTATTGACTACACGGACATCAATAAGGCCTGTCCAAAGGTCCCTTTCCCGTTGCCGCGCGTCGACCAGATTGTTGACTCCACGGCTGGGTGTGACCTCATATCGTTCCTCGACGCCTACTCAGGATACCACCAGATCTTCATGACAAAGGAAGACGAGGAAAAGACAACATTCATCACCCCATGTGGTATGTATTGCTTTTTATGGATGCCTTTCGGGTTGAAGAGTGCTGGCTCGACCTTTGCAAGAGCAGTCCAAATTGGTTTTGAGCCCCAGCTACATAAAAATATGGAAGCTTATATGGATGACATAGTGGTCAAAACCAAGGACAAAGCAACCCTTGTGCAAGGTCTGGAGGAAACGTTCGGGAACCTGCGTAAGATCAACCTCAAACTAAACCCTGAGAAGTGTGTCTTTGGCGTCCCGTGTGGCAAGCTTCTCGGGTTCTTTGTGTCCCAGCGCGGGATTGAAGCAAACCCAGATAAGATCAAGGCCATCGAGCAGATTGAGGCACCCAAGCAGATCAAGGATGTGCGTCGGCTCACTGGCTGCGTTGTTGCCATGAGCCGGTTCATCTCCAAGTCTGCGGAGCGTGCCCTTCCTTTATTCAAGATCTTGAAGAAGGCAAGGCCAGTGGAGTGGACCCCAGAAGCCGACGCAGTGCTGCAGGATTTGAAGAAATACCTCTCTTCTACCCCAGTGTTGGTTGCGCCCAAACCACACGAACCGTTGCTGCTCTATCTAGCGGCAACGAACCAGGTGGTTAGCGCCGCACTAGTGGCGTGGAGAGAGGACGACGAAAAGGCAGCGACAGCGGTAGAGCCAATAGATGGCGGACCGAAACCCTCTCCGGCAGCGCTCGATCCCGGCGAGATCGAGTCCCCGGCAGGGGCTGGCAGTAGCACAACGGGACCCATGCAACCGGGTGAAGAGGCGCAGAAGAAGAAGAAGATGGTGCAACACCCAGTGTACTTCGTCAGCTCCCTCTTGCAGGGGGCTAGGTCGAGGTACTCAGGTGTGCAAAAGCTTCTCTTCGGCCTCCTTATGGCCTCGAGGAAGCTGTACCACTACTTCCAAGCGCATGCAATCACGGTGGTCACCCGCCTCCCATGGCAACGGATACTACACAACCCAGATGCAACGGGGAGGATCGTGGAATGGGCCCTGGAGCTGTCAAGCTTCGGTCTGAAGTTTGAAAGCACCTCGACAATTCAGGGCAGAGTCTTGGCGGAGTTTGTTGCGGAATGGACCTCGACGCCCGATGAAGAGGTACAGGAGACCACTCTCCCCGGCAAGGAAATGAGCTGCAACTGGATCATGTACTTTGATGGTTCCTTCTCGCTGCAAGGCGCCGGTGCTGGTGTGCTCCTTGTCGCACCCACCGGAGAGCACCTCAAGTATGTAGTCCAGATGCATTTTCCCCAGGAGATGTCAACCAACAATACTGCCGAGTATGAGGGTCTGCTTGCCGGTCTCAGGATCGCGGCAGACCTTGGAGTTAAGAAGCTCATCGTCAGGGGCGACTCACAACTCGTCGTCAGGTAGGTCAATAAAGATTATCAAAGCCCGTTGATGGAAGCTTACGTAGATGAGGTGAGGAAACTGGAGGAGCGCTTTGACGGTATACAAGCGGAACATGTCCCTCGGGCGGAGAATGACATTGCCGACTATCTGTCAAAGCGCGCTTCCCTCAAGCTACCTGTGGAACCAGGTACCTTCGTGCTTCAGTTAACCTAACCATCCGTTGAGCCGTCGACTGGGCAGAGCAAGCGGAGGAAGCTAGGCCCCAACAAGTACTTCCCCACCGAGCTCCCCGGAGCCGCCGGCGAAGATATTGCCGTGGATGCCGATCCTGCCGCGGGGCAACCAACTCCGGCAGGACCTCAGGTCATGGCCGTGGAGGCGACCGCTCCCGCGGCAGAAGAGATGCCTTTGGTCCTTGCCGTCGAGCCTCTGGCTCCGGCATGGGCGCAGCACAACATCCGTTTCCTTCAAAAAGGAGAGCTTCCTGAGGAGCAGGAAGAGGCAGAAAGAGTAGCCCACCGGTCTGCTCTGTACCCATTCGTTGATAACGTGTTGTACAGAAGAAGACCGAATGGGGTCAAATTGATGTGCATCTCCCGGGAGGAAGGGCTAAAGCTGTTGGCAGAGATACATGGAGGCATATGTGGCTCCCACATAGGGTCGAGGGCCCTTGCCGGCAAGGTCTTCCGGCAAGGTTTCTTCTGGCCCACCGCCCTCCAGGATGCAACAACACTAGTGACCAAGTGTGAAGCATGCCAGTTCCATTCGAAGAAGCTTCATCAACCAGCTCAAGCCTTTCAAACTATCCCTCTCTCCTGGCCCTTCTCGGTCTGGTGGCTCAACATACTGGGCCCTTTCCCCCGTGCCGTCGGAGGCTTTGAGTACTTGTACGTCGCAATCGACAAGTTCACAAAATGGCCAGAGGTGGAAGCAGTGAGGAAGGTGACGGTGCAGTCAGCCATCAAGTTCTTCAAGGGGCTAGTGTGCCGCTTCGGGGTGCCCAACAGGATCATCACCGATAATGGCACATAGTTCACAAGGCATGCCTTCATGCAATATATTGAAGATCTCGGCAGTAGGGTCTGTTTTGCTTCTGTGGCACACCCACGGAGCAACGACCAAGTGGAGAGGGCAAATGCTGAAGTCTTACGAGGCTTAAGGACCAAAACTTTTGACAGACCGCGCAAGAGTGGAATGCGCTGGATTGATGAGTTGCCGGCGGTTCTTTGGTCAATCAGAACGACACCAAATCGAGCCACCGGCCAGACACCCTTTTCCCTGGTTTACGGGGCAGAAGCAGTTATCCCCACAGAACTCATGTATGGGTCACCTCGAGTGCTCGCTTATGATGAGCTTGAGCAAGAGCGATTGCGGCAAGATGACGCGACGCTCCTTGAGGAAGATCATCTTCGGGCGGCTGTGAGAGCAGCACGCTACCAGCAAGCCTTGCGCTGCTACCATAGCCGCGAGGTTCATGCCTAGAGCTTTGAGGAAGGCGACCTTGTTCTTCGGCACGTTCAGTCGGCCAAGAATTCCAACAAGTTGACGCCAAAGTGGGAAGGCCCTTATCGGGTAACACGAGTCACCAGGCCCGGCGCAGTCCGGCTGGAGACCGAAGACGCCATTCCAGTGAGCAACTCCTGGAACATCAAGCATCTTCGCAAGTTTTACACATAAGGCACGGCTACCGGGCCTCCCAGCAAGCCACCCTTTTGTACAAGCCTTGCCGGCAAGGCATGTAACCCTTTGTACAAAGCCAGGCGCATACCCTAAGGATAAATAAACGAAGTGCTGGCGCCCTGAGTTATAGCATGCATGCTAGGTTGAGTCTCTTCCTTGGTTAGGGTTGATAGTGCTTAGCTGCGGCTAACCCCTAGCTTAGAGGTCGAGTACGCGTCTCTCTCTTCCTTTCTGTCTCTCTTTGGTTCGCAGGGCACGTAAGTATTCTTGCTGAGCTGTTTTGAAAGAAAAGGAACGGACCGGCGCCCGGGCCCCGCCGAGCCAGAGTTGCCGGGGGCTGCAAGAACAAGGATCCTTCTGCGGCAAGCCAAAATCGCCGGGGGCGGCAAATCCAGATAAGTCCTTTATCCTCTATCATGCATTTCGTTATGAACTAGGATGTGTGAAACCCCATTCTATCTCTAAGCTAACATGCTCCCTCTTTTCAGCACCCAAGGATTATCTCCTGGGTCTGGATCTGGTCGTAGCCGCGGTAGCAAAGAAGGAGAATGAGGGGCCTAAACCCACCTCGTCCCTGCCTCCGCCAAGAGCGTGAGAAAGGTTGAGCGAGGTGGGGAGACGGCAAGGCCTGTTGCCGGGCAGGAAAAAACGTTTGTCTTAAAGATGACAAGGGTTCACCCCTTGCCATGGGTTCCTCTCGCGAACGAAAATCCCGGCAAACATCCCTTTTTCATTAAAAAACATCCCGTACAGGTACCGTTCATGCGAAATGAAAAACATGAACAAGGGGATTACAAGTTCTAAAGCTATCAAAGGCCCGAAGGCTTACAAGACTAAAAAGATATAAGGTGCCCGTAATCTCTTTCTTGTCCCTCTCCTCAGGAGATGGAACAAGAGAGCAGAAGGGCAAAAGGGGCGCCTAGGCGAGCTACGAGCGCAGAAGACACCAAGAGAACATCTCGGTGGCCGTCCAAGGGCTGGGTGGTGATGGCGGCGCCGGAGGCAGAGCTTGAAGACGAGGCGGTAGGACACCAACGCACGACGAAGGCATCGGTGCCCGCTTACTCCGAATTGACGGCCTTGCCGCTCGTCCTCTTCCTCTTCCGCAGCCTCCCTATGCCATCCGCCCAAGGAGACGACCCCGAGAAGTTCAACGAGCCGGCGACACGGATGATGGGGTCGCCGGTGCCGCTCGGAGCGGCGCCCGACACCTAGTCGGACCCATCATCCCGCCGCCCGTTGCCCTCGTCGTTGCTGCTGTCATGTTCCTTGCCACTTTCTCTTGAGGAGGAGTCTTCATCGTCGGAGGAGCTCTCCACATAGCACCTCACGCGGTTCCCGAAGTGCCCGAAGATCTTGACGGAGAGGAGGCCGCCCTCCATTAGTTTGAAATTGAGAACGAGCCCATCCGTCAAGGTGTGGAGGCGAGTGAAGGTCTTCCACCCTCGGTGAAGATACATGACGTGAGAGGCGGGGAACTCGACGTCGACCCACGTGCCACTGTTCCCACAACCCCTCATGTGCAGCCGCAGCGCCTGCGGCGGATCCAGCTCCATCTCCCGCGCAAACGGGGTCAGGAGGCAAAGGCGACGACGCGACGGATGGCGCAGCCTGACGAAGAATTCACAGGGGTTGTCCCCGGCGTGGCCCTCCATCGAAGGGAGGGCTGCTGGAGGGGGCGAGGCGGATCTGCCGCCTCGTTCTCCTCTCCCTCAAGCACCAGGTGACCTCGACCTCGCCCCCTCCCCCTTCCTCTAGCGTCTGGCTCCGCCTCTACAGGCTCTTGGGGAGGAGTGATGCGCTGTCTGGCCAAGACCCTCGCCACCACTGATGAAGCATCGCCGCGCCCCCTCGCCATAGCGGAAGAAGAAGGGAAGCAGGGATGGGAAGAGGTAGATGGCGAAAGGTTGAGAGGCACCGTCCCTCCCGCGCCCCTCTTTATAAAGGGGCAGGGGCGAGGCTCGGCCGCCCCCTCTCGGCCAATCCATCCTCTTGAAGTGACAATGAGCGGGGCCGTCGACCGCCCTCCCCGCTCCATTGAAGGCGCGTGGGAATCGACCCGCATGCGCGCGACTACCCACGACCCCTGCGCCTGTCATTCGCTCTGCATGCAGCGAATGTGGCGCAAGGGGCGGGCGCAATGAGGCGCGTGGAATGATGGTTCCCGAGCGAGGGCAGTAAATGGGAGGCGGCCCTACGGTCTCAAGGAGACACGCAAGCTGCCTCTTTACTGTCCACCACAAGGTGACGCCAGCATCCCCATGTCATGAGCGCGCACGACCCCCACGTCGCGCGTTCAACACAGGTCGTGGGAAGCACGGCAGACAGAACATTGGCCGTGGTAAAATCCGCCCCAACTGCCCGTGCACCGTTCTGGGCCTGGCCCAACAACGTGCTACGCTTATGTGTGGCCCAGGCCCGGGGGCTCCTGTCGGTGTACAAAAGTAGGGGCTCTGCCTTTGACCCCTTTACTTGTGCACGGGTAGTCAGAGCCTCCCGCCATGGCCATGCACATACATGGCAAGAATGGGAAGCCGGAGAGGAGCCGAAGCCACAAAACAAACGAAGCAACAACAAGTACCAAGGCCACGAAGATCAGATGGGCGAAGCAGGTTTCCTGGCAAGGACCCTTGCTGGGGCAGCCTCAGCGGCCCGGGTAAGACCCTTGCCGGGGTAGCTCGCCCATGCCAACCGAGTGAGCCACCCTTGAGCCCACCGACGCTTGGCAAATGCGTCGGGACAAGGCTCGGGAGGCACCTCTATGGTGGCATGCAGATCTTTGTGAAGACATAGAATGCTCGAGATCAAGTAAGGATAGGAAGGCAACCATCCTCACCGAAGGAACCCACAAGACCCCCGGCAAGATCCTTGCCGGGGACGCCAGTGCGCCACGGAAAGACCCTTGCCGGGCCACCCGACAAGGCCCTCGCCAAGCGCACCGGCAGGGCCGCTGCCAGGCCCGCGCCAGCTAAGTCTTCACCGCCGTTCGCATACAGCTGCCAACCCAACCAGCTGGCCAGGCACCTGCATGGCAGCATGCAATCCTTCGTGGAGGCTCCAGCACCGCGCCACCTCAGCTGCTTGCCTGCGTACATGGCACCACATGCATCGCTGGCTAGGCCGCGTGTCGAAGCGAGGGGGATCAGCGACGGATGGGACGGGCCCCGCCCCCGTCCCCGATAAAGTGGAGGGACACCTAAGCCTTGCATTTAATGCACCTTGTCCTATAATACGGGCGATAAACTCGTGTTACTGTATCACTTTCCACCTGCTGTGTGCCACTATGGCAGCCCCTTTCACCTATAAAAGGAGGCCCATGGCGCACAGAGAAAGGATTCGGATCTTCGAACCCCACAGCACCAAAAGCTAGTTCGAGAGCTCAAGAACACTAATACATCCACCAAAGCAGGATCGTAGGGTTTTACGCATCGTTGCGGCGCGAACCTGGGTAAATCCCCCTTGTGTTGTCTGTTAGTCCTGCTCTTCTCACGATCCCCACGCCCTATAACCATAGAAGGGATTCCAGTGATTCCATAGGTGTCGTTTCCCACCGACACTCGGGGTCCGGTGGCTCCGCCGCAGCAGCCTCTCCTCCCCGCTCCTCCGCTCTCGCTGTTGGCTCCTCCGGCCCCCCGCCTCGCTCCTTCTTAGGTTCCTCTTCCTAGCAGTTCAGGCCTCGTCCTTCCCAATCCCTCATCCCTGGTTCTTCTTCTATGGGGCTTGGCAACGTCATCCTTCCCTCTCCAACTCCTTCTTCCTGCCAGGGCTCTGGCGCGCCTAGCTCTCCGCCTCTCTCACATGCTTTGCTAGCCATCAGTCGGGCCACTTCCAGTCCAGATGCCCCAATCCCCCGTTCTGCCTGATATGTTGCTCTGAGGGTAATCTAACTATGGATTGCCAGAACAAAATCAAGCCCCCTGCTTTTGTACACTTTGGGACGGAACTCCCTAGTTGTTCCTTTTTTGCTTTGGATAGTGATCTTCTGATTGTCGCTGCGGCCCCGTTGCTCTCCAATGCTGCCATCATTATGGTCCAGGAGCAGAAGATATCCCCCCAAACTCTGTTGGATGGTCCTAGGATTTGGGATGAGGGTGGCTGGGATTGGCAAGTTCGTCAGCTATCTGAATCTGAATTTGCAGTTGTGTTTCCATCCAAGGACTGCTTAAGGATGATCTCCTTGTGTACTTGCTTTACCCTCCCTGTTAATCAATTGGTTGTTTCGGTCAAGGTTGCGACCTATGGTGCCAAGACGGTGGGCCCGCTCTCCTAGGTTTGGGTTTTGGTTGATGATGTGCCGATGGGTTTGCGCTCGGTCTCCTTCATGATGGCTTTGGGGTGTTGATTGGTAAACCAGTTGAGGTGGATTCTGAGTCTCTGGAGAGAATTGGTCCGGTGCGTCTCAAGGTATTGTGTGTGGATCCTGTGTGTATTCGCAGGGCCGTGGATGTTTTCCCCTCTGCTGACGGTGTCAGGCTTCGTGTCAGGGTGGAGGGAGCCGAGGCGTTTCAGGTACCACCTCCCCCACCCCACCGTAGCTCTGCGAACTCTGACAATGACAACCAGGGTGACGGTTCGGCTGGTGGGCAAAATCCTAGTGGGGCCTCTAATTTTTGTTTTACTCAGTCTGAATGGGACATTCTAGAACCAAATGAGAAGGAGCTGTTTAAATCCAACGCCCCGATGGGCGCGTCTCAGAAGGATGTGGGGGAGGCTCCAGTTGAGGGCGGGTGAACCCTGATGGAGCTGAGCACGTCAAATATGCGACAAAGGGCACCCCTCTCTCTGTTGTCTGCTCCAACCTGCCCGCTCGTCCCATGTCTCCGTCCTTCTCTGGTATTGAGGACTTGCCTGCGTCTCCTCTCCGCCCTACTGACCACACCCCCTCCAAGAAGAAGAAGAAGACGTCGGTCAGGAAGTTCTCGGCCAAAAGAAGGGCCTCCTCGGGATCCAAGCAATCGATGACGGGCATCTGTCGTCGGCTCGACCAGGATTTGGGAGCCGCGTTAGGTTTCGGCCCTGTTTCAGCATCTCTAGTGGCACATTCTCCTGCTCTTCGCTTGCCTGCTTCCACGGCGTGCAAGGGGCGGCGTGTCCGGAACTCAGGTGAGCCGATCGCTCTGCGGGCGAAGCGGCATGCTGCAGCTAAGGATCTCCCTCCTCAAGGTACGGTTTCCATCCCGCCCACTTCTTTGTCTCTGATTCATCTAGTTCTACCGTCTGTTTCGGATGACCATCTCTTGCATATTCTGTCGGACGTCAGGGTTTCTATTGATGCTGGGGTGGGTTCGCTGGCTCGCATTCTTTCTGTCATTCGGGCTAGTGAGTTGGCCCAAGCGGCCATTGCCAAGGCCAAGGAAGCTGCTGAGTCTACGACTAATAATGTTCAGGTTGTTGCTGATGTGGGGGGTGGGGACGTTGGTTGTGGCCAATCGTCCCCTCACCCTCCTAAAAGGGGCCCTTCTAAAAGAGCTAAATCCAGCGCTGCCCCTTGCAGGTTGAGTCTCCGTATTAAAAACCTTAATTTTAGATGAAAGCTCTATTTTGGAATATTCGTGGTTTTGGTGCTAGGGGGCGCTGAGACCAGAACAGGGACATTGTGTGGAGCGAAAACATCGACATCTTAGGGTTGGCCGAGACTTTTAAAGAGTCCTTTTCTTCCTAATGAACTTTCTGCGATCGCGGACATAGATAGGTTTGACTGACATATCATTCCCTCTTCTGGTCACTCTGGGGTATTCTTTTGGGCTCAAAGAGGGATATGTTTGATTTTGTTGCTTTTGATCATGGTATTTTTTGGGCAAGCATTGTGGTGCATCATCGGCGTCTAAATACCCTTTGGGAGTTTATGGTGGTATACGGCCTGCGCATCACTCTCTATCCCCGATTTTTCTTGATGAGCTGTCTATTAAGATCGACTCCTGCTCTCTCCTGATCGTTATTGGGGGCGATTTCAACCTTCTTCGGGTGCCTTCGGATAAGAACAACCAATTTTTTTCCTGGCCTCTGGCTAATGCTTTTAATAATTTCATCAGTAACTGTGCCATCCGCGAGCTCCCTCGGGTGGGGGCTCGTTTCACCTGGTCTAATCATCAACCTAACCCGGTCCGGTCGGTGCTGGATCGGTCCTTCATTTGTCCTAGGTGGGACTCGCTTTCCCCCCGTGCTACTCTCAAAGCCAAGCCAGCGGTTGAGTCGGACCACACTCCTCTTATTTTGGACGCTGGCCTTCCAGGCCGTTGGCCACTTCTTGCTTCCAATTCGATGCCTCGTGGCTGCTGGTTGAGGGTTTTTATAGCATGCTTGCTACCAGAATTTCCACCCTTCTTTCCCTGTTCCCTCGCTCCTTTGGTCCCATGGATGACTGGCACAAGTGCTCTTATGAGCTGCACAAATTTCTTAGCGGCTGGGCGCGTAATAGGGCCGCGGAGATGCAAAGGGAGAAGGGTGCATTAGATGACCATATTTCTGGCTTGGACTTGAGTGCGGATTTGAATGGTCTCTCTGTTCATGATTGGGCGGTTAGGTATAGTCTTGAGGCGGCTCTGATGCAGTTACATCAGCAGGCCAAGGTTTATTGGCGTCAACGTGGTATTATCAATTGGACGCTAATGGGGGATGCTCCTATGGCCTATTTCTTTGCCATTGCTAATGGCATGAGGAGGCATTGCTTTATCGACAGTTTGATCATCAACGGTGTTATGATCTC
Organism: Triticum aestivum; assembly: GCF_018294505.1. NCBI lineage: Eukaryota > Viridiplantae > Streptophyta > Magnoliopsida > Poales > Poaceae > Triticum > Triticum aestivum. Next base: position 641,937,714 of record NC_057798.1, on the reverse strand, counting down.
AGACCAGTCCCTCATTTCAGCCCATGTCGTGGAGTTCTTTTCCTCCCTTCTTCAGGCGAGGCAGGAGAGTGGTTTATTGATCTCTAATTCTTTCTGTGAGCTTGGAAACAAGATATCTCCTGCTGAGAATGAAGCTTTGATGGTTCCCCTCTCTGACGATGAGATCTGGGACGTCATTAATTTGACTAACCTGAATTCTGCTTCTGGCCCTAACGGCTTCTCTATCCTTTTTTCAAGAAATTCTGGCCACAACTTTGGAGGTTGGTTTGTCAGATCATTCACAGGTTTTGCCTTGGGACTGTTGACATCACTCGTCTTAATTACGCTGTTATTTCCCTTATCCCCAAAGTGAAAGGTGCCGAGCTCATTTCTCAATTTAGGCCTATAGCCCTGATTAATAACTTCGCCAAGTTCCCGCCGAAGGGCTTTGCCAATTGCCTCACTTCGATTGCTGACAGGACCATTAGTCAGTTCCAATCTGGCTTCATCAAAGGCCGTTTCATTCTCGATGGGATCCTGTGCCTTCATGAGATTGTTCACGATTTGAAGATCCGTAAGTCTAAGGATGTGATTCTTAAGCTGGACTTTGCGAAAGCGTACGATTCGGTTAGCTGGCCTTTTCTTTGAAAGGTGCTTCTTGCCAAAGGCTTTGAGGGAGCCTATGTGCACAGGGTTCTGCAGTTAGTCTCGGGGGGCCACACTTCAATTTCCGTTAATGGGCAGATCAGTAATTACTTTGCCAATGGCCAGGGCCTACGGCAAGGGGACCCTGCCTCCCCTATCTTGTTTAATTTTGTCGTGGATGCCTTATCTCGTATTCTTTCCCGTGCTGCCGCCCATGGCCACATCTCTCCTATTGTCTCCCACCTCATTCCTGAAGGGGTTACCCATCTCCAATATGCGGATGACATAATTATTATGGTTGAGTTGAATGAATCTTGCCTTGCTCACCTTAAGTTTATCCTCCTGTGCTTCGAGGCTTTGTCGGGTTTGAAGATCAATTTTTCTCTAAAAGTGAAGTCACTGTGTCTGGAGTGGATGATAATGAGGCTCAGAGAATGGCCCACCTCCTCAATTATAAGATGGGAGCTTTCCCTTTTAAATATCTAGGTCTACCCATTTCCCAGGACACTCTCTTTGCGAAAGACTTCGCCCCTGCTGTGGCCAAAGTGGGTAATAGGGTTTTACCTTGGGGAGGTAGATACCACACCAACGCTGGCAAAGTGGCTTTGATCAATGACCGCCTTTCCTCCTTGCCTATGTTCCTTATGGGATTCTACTCTCTCTCGGCTGGTACTCGCGCGGGCTTCGACAAACATAGAGGGGCTTTCTACTGGAACTCAGCTAACAATAAGCACAAATACAGATTCGTCAGATGGAAGCTTATGTGCAGGCCCAAAAGCCTTGGGGGGCTGGGCATTATTAACACCGCTGTCATGAATAAATGCCTTCTAATTAAGTGGTGGTGGAAGATCATGACTACTGTGGTTGGGACTCTTTGGTTTTCCATCCTCAAAGGTAAGTATTTCCCTCTTACCAGTCTGTTGTATGCTCCGGCCCGCGGTGGCTCTCAATTTTGGAAGGATTTGGTTAGAGTTAGACCTATTTTTTTGGAGCATGTTAAGTTTGTTGTCGGGAATGGCTCCTCAGTTCATTTTTGGCTTGACTGGTGGTGTGGTGACTCACCGCTCTCCGTGAGTTTCCCTACCCTGTTCTCTTACTGCCCTACCACGGATATCTCCATTGCCCAGCTATCGGCTAATAATTGGGACCTTGCTTTCTGGTGCTCCCTCTCTTTTGAAGAGTTCAAAGACTGGCAAAGGCTCAGTGCTCTCTTCCCTACGCTCTCGGAGAATGTGGACCCGTGTGGTGTGGCCCCACACTTCTTCTGGTCGCTTTTCGGTTAACTCTCTCTACTCTAGGCTTATCGGTGGTTCCCCACCAACAGGTTTTCTCAGGTCTGGCCCGTGTTCCCCCCAAAATCAAAATCTTTCTTTGGCAAGCTTTCAGGGGTCGCCTGCCTGCGGTGGACCAGATTCGTAAGCGGAATGGCCTGGGATCGGAGTTTTGTGCCCTTTGTGGCGCTCGGGAGGACACAACTCATATGTTCTTTCATTGTGCTTTGGCAAAGTTGGTCTAGAGTTGTGTTAGATCGTGGCTCCATGTCTCATGGGACACTTCTTCTTTTCCTGATGTTCGTATAATGGCTAAGTCTTTGAGTGGTGTCACCAAGAGGGTGTTCTGGGTTGGGCTTGGAGCAATTTGTTGGTCTATGTGGACGATTAGAAATAATTTTACCATTGAACATGTTTTTCCTAATAAACCCGCTGATTGTCTGTTCAAATCATGTATCTTGTTGATCATGTTTTACCTTGTTGAAGGCATTGCTCGGATATGCTCGGACCGACTCTTCAAGGTGAAAACTTAGATTCTGGCCTTGTGGTCGGATCCGGTGATGGCAACGCTTTACGCTGCTCCCTTCCTGAAGGCATTGCTGTTAAAGAACATCTTCTCTATATGGTGTCATAAGATGATTGATGCATATATGGTCATTGCTATAGTTTGTTAATCATGGATTAGATCGATTTTTTTCCTCGCCTACATATAGTTTTGGTCTTATATGACTTTTGCTATTTGTCGGTGTATTTTTTTTTTGTGTGTGTGCTGGTGTTGGCTATGTGCATCCTAGCTATGTAGAGGCCGGGTGTGTGCTCATTGTGTTTGTATCCTCTTGATGCTTCATTTTGAGTCAATAAAGTCCACCCTTTGTCGAAAAATGTCCCTATCTCGAAGGTATCACTAGTGCAGAATAAAGCTATGAAGACACAAGTATTGCACATCCTTGAACCAAACTGTGTGCAATTCAAGCATCACAAACATCAGAAAAATAAGACCATGTGCCAGAAAAAGAAATGTGTGTGAGGATCCATCCATTGGTACGATTTTGAGATAGAAACCATGTGTGATACATGGCACATAGTTTGGCAGAAAGACGCAAGTCGCGGTAATGCACATGAGTCTGCGACCTGAATCGTCTATGTTGTTTGGCAAGCGGTTTAAATAGATCAATTATGTGCGGTGATTGCGAGCATCGAACGTGGTGCGTAATATGCACAAGTGTGCAAAGTTAGTGCACATGATTTACTTAGGGCAACTTGTGTGGGATAACTCGTGATAACGCATACAATTGTGTGGTCAGAATTGTGTGCCCTAACAGGCGCATAATTGAGTTTACGGAACTGTGTGTGATTATTAGAACTATTACACACGATTCCTTAATTTGGATCGTGTGCAATATGAGTTGCTCTGTCTGCATGTACAACATGGTCTAGTGTTCACAACAACAACATAATTAAAGTGTCATTGGACATATTCATTGCGTAATCGAACTAAATATCCATTCATAACCAAGTACACACCATATTGCACATATCGTTGCAAAATTACCAAAACTACAAACATTAATTAAACTATGGATAGTGATGAGATACTCGTTATCGTCCAAGGAGGAGCAGTGGTTGACTACAAAATCTGCTCTATTATGTGGCGAAAACCCTGGTGACAAAGAACGAACCATCACCTAAAATTATTTTCCGTGACGGTCATCATCATTAATGGATTTCACCCCAATGTAGATCCCATTGCCAATTTTGGTGACGTTCAAGCCTGATTTGGGGCGACGGTTTTTGCCCATCAATAATCATTACTAGTGCAGACGGGCTATATGGAAACATTTTTACCCCTATTACATGACATAGTTTTAAACCGTCGCCTTACCTGTGTGGGCGATAGGGGGGGGTCCATCCCACACGACCCAGATAAATCACCAGCGATAGCTCCGCCGATCACACACGTGGGGCAAAAGGAGCTCATGCGCGATCTGATGAGCCATCAGAAACAATATGTGGGACAAATCGTGTGAGATGTGCTTAGCATTCCGCACGGTGAATCCAAAATAAATGTTTCTGTTTGTATGGTACATCACACACAATTTTCTACAGGACCTCATTTGTTGTAGGGCTGGCCATCACAAACGATATTTATAATTTTATCGTTGCGTTATTCAATACATCAGACGCATTGCCTAGAATAAACTGTATGACATACGACTACCCGTTACACACACTTTTAATGTCGAAACATTTGTGCAAGGTGACCTAATGCAAACGATTGTTGGGCAGAAGGCATATGTGATTATTCATTGATCTCACAAACATAATTTCTAAAAATTGTGCGGGTTGGAAGAGGTCATGCCCCACGGGGTTGTCTGAGAAACTGTCTACAATAAAAATACTCAATAAGCAGGCTAATATTGGCCTATTACTTTTAATTCATTTAGTAATCAAGTTGACATTTCATATCAAACACACAATATATTTCATATTTGTATTAGGGCAACCAAGATTTCATAATTAAAATAAATCAGAGTACACCATCATATAGCTTCAGCACTCAGTTAGACCATATATGCATATTGCTACCCCATTACACAATAACACTAAGTTTCACATGCAATATCCAAAACCTTTGGAAACCAGCATCATAGACAGTAAATATACAGATGAACCTCATCTGAAAAATTTCTCAAGAAGGAGAATACTAAGCCTTTAATGATGTTGAAGGTCCTTGCAACTTTAGGCTAGTGCATGTGGATGATTGCCCGACCATCATTCGTCTTCTTGAGGAAGACTTAAATATTATACCGTGAGTGTTGTATGAATACCTTCCTTGGGTCTTGACCATACAGGTGGTTTGAGATGTAATCATCGGTGAACTTCTGTGGAAAGGACTGAAAACAAAGATATACAGAAATATCTTTTTAAAATTTTTAAATGTCGCAAAGAAAATAAATAAGGTAAAAGTGTTAGTAATATCCTAAGTTGATTGTTATCTTCTTCATTGTGCAGACAAAGATCTTGTGTTTTTTTGTCACTATTTTTTATCCTAACAATCTTCCTGAGTTTCTTGATTTGATTGATATTCATGGACATTTCATTTCTGCATATGCAAAATGGGTCAAACAGTGGGTCCAAACCTCTAACACCAGGACCTACATATGGAGGACCAAATAATTAAAAACCTAAATATTAGAATGGTTCCTACAATTGCACAATAACCACTAATGCAGGAATGCCTAGCGGTTGCGGGCACAAAAAGGCCAAAAGTGGCGGGCTAGGCCCCCAGAGGCGCTCACCATCGATCTCCCGCCACTGCTATGACCACTCCAGCGGCGGGCGCCCGCCCGCCACTGGTAGATAGTCAGTAGTGGAGGGCACATAGCCATGTCTGCTAGTGCTTGACAATGAAGCAGTTGCGGGCGCGCGCGCCACCGGATGTTTTGTCATGTAAATTAAAAATTATGCAGTCATGACAATGTTTTTGCTGCCATGGCTGCATTTTCCATGAAACTAAGATCATAAATTGCAACATACGTTAACCACTAGCTAATCGATATCAAGAAATAATATTAGTAAATCATAAAGCAATAAATAAATATATGTTAAACAACTATTTAATGCTTAGTAATTACACGATTCAATAAAATAAGTGCATACAAACATATATGTTCAATAAAGTTCTACAGCTAGTCCCAGAAAGCAGAAAATATATGCACGACATCCTGATCACCATCAAAAGTACATACTATGGTGATTATTGCACACATACCATAGATAGATTTTGTTGCCGCCCTGATGACCCTCCTTAAATTCGTGAAGAAAAGAAAGAATGACTTCCCAGCTTGCATCCTGAATTGTGCAGCAAGATCAATCCAGTTTTGACCATGGAAATATGTTCTCCCTCCCTTGTTGGTGAGAGTGATGGCCAAGGTAATGCCATTTTTATCTGCATCATGTTGTACTGAATTGTGTACTCCTCATCGATGGGCAGGTTGGCCACACACAAGAACTCGTCCCTTCCCCAACAAGGGTTACCCTGAGCCTTAAAAAATAAAACAGAAATTAGACAATTGTGGGTGCAACATTATTGACGGCATCCTAAACTTAGGGGGGGGGGTACTCACCACGTCGTCTCTCAGTAGGTGGAATGGGCCGAGAACTCCCATGGAGGTTTACTAATGGGCTTCTTCGGACACCTCATGGCGTATGCAAGGAAAACCCCATAAAATTTGGCGCACAAGACGAGGACTCCTCTAAATCCTAGGCCTCTGGTACATTATATAAATTGAGGCCAGACTAGTCAATAGAAAATCTCATATTCATTACAACAATCTTGTGGTAGATACCTGTACTATGTGCTATCCCTCATATCAATACAATTAACAACAAGATGTAGGGTATTATCTCCTCAAGAGAGCCCGAACCTGGGTAAAATCTCGGTGTTCCTTGTTCATCTTGTTACCATCGCTCCAAGACGCCTAGCATTGCACCCCTACCTCAAGGTATGTCGGATTTAGCATCAACATTGATGGCCCATACAGGTCCTCGCAGGAAGTCGCTGTAGTGCGATGGGAATTTAGATCAGGTCCTACGCGATCTACACGGCGAAACCAAGCTTCATCATTGACGTCGGCATCTTCGTTGCTGGCTCGACTGATCAACTTGGCTGGACCGAGGAGTGCACTCCTTGTCGGATCATCAAGATCAGATGGCTGCCTTCATCAACATTAACACTGATCCAATTGAGATCATGGGAGAATCATCCATGGAGCTCGGGGGCTCAACGTCAACATTGCCCACGGGCGACCATGCAGTTTTTCTGGATAGTGGATTTGTCTTCGCCGTCCCTTCCTCCTCGAGCGTCCCTTTGACAATTGCTTCGGTGGAATTGTGCAGAATTGGGCCTAAAACAACCCTGTAATATTTCATCGCTATCCAATGTACGAATCTCCAACAAATCTAGACATATCATAGCCATGTTGAATTTGAATGGGATCTGGACGATTTTGGGGTGGGGGCTCAAGCTGCCAGCACAGACATCTTTTGAAAGATCCAACTGTTCATCGTCTTAGCAATTACTATATCAACCACCCCTCAAAATTTCATCTCGATCCAACTGTTCAAACTCTGGGAAATGTCCGATGAGTGCATCAATTTTTGGATATGTTTTCTGTGCAAAAACGAAATCGACCCGAATTCATCTTTCTTTTTGAATGGGATATCGAACATCCTTCTTGAAGGAAATTTTTTCTTGGTTATTGTGTTTTGATCTCAAACGCGTGCCAACAATTTTGAGCCTTTTTCGAGGTGCTCTTCATTGTTGCACTGGTGTTAGACCATCCGACGTCGTTGCTCCACGGATGCCGACCTGGGCTAGACGTGCCATCTCTTCATCGAGCTGACGTCAACCACACCGGATCGTCATCTTGGTGAGCCTACCAAGAGTTCGGCATTACGAAGACAAATAATCGTCAAGACAACAACATTGCCCCACGGATTGCACAGGGTGGGGGCTCCAGCGGCCAGCTCGGACATCTTTTGGAAGATCCAACCGTTCACCAGCTTAGCAATTACTATATCAACTAACCCTCAAAATTTCATCTCGATCTGACCATTCAAACTCCAGGAAACGTCCGATGAGTGCATCAATTTTTGGATATGTTTTCTGCACGAAAATGAAATCGACTCGAATTCATCTTTCTTTTTGAATGGGATATCGGACATCCTTCTTGAAGGATTTTTTTCTAGGGTATTGTGTTTTCATCTCAAACACGTGCCAACAATTTTGAGCCTTTTTCGAGGCGCTCTTCACTGTCGCGCTGGTGTTAAACCATCGGACGTCGTTGCTCCAGGGATGCCGACTGTCGGTGTCAAAATTGGCGGATCTCGGGTAGGGGGTCCCGAGCTGTGCGTCTAAGGCTAATGGTAACAGGAAGCGGGGGACACAATGTTTACCCAGGTTCGGGCCCTCTTGATGGAGGAAATACCCTACTTCCTGCTTGATTGATCTTGATGATATGAGTATTACAAGAGTTGATCTACCACGAGATCGTAGAGGCTAAACCCTAGAAGCTAGCCTATGATTCTGATTGATTGTTGTTGTCCTACGGACTAAACCCTCCGGTTTATATAGACACCGGAGGGGGCTAGGGTTACATAGATTCGGTTATAGAGAAGGAAATCTACATATCCGAATTGCCAAGCTTGCCTTCAACGCAAAGGAGAGTCCCACCCGGACACATGACGAAGTCTTCAATCTTGTATCTTCATAGTCCAACATCCCGGCCAAATTATATAGTCCGGCTGTCTGAGGACCCCCTAATCCAGTACTCCCTCAGTAGCCCCTAAACCAGGCTTCAATGACAACGAGTCCGGCACAGATTGTCTTCGGCATTGCAAGGCGGGTTCCTTCTCCAAATACTCCAAGGTAGGTTCCGAACGCATAAATCGTGTCCGGCTCTGCAAAACAATTTCCACATACCACCGTAGAGAGCACAATATTCCACAAATCTAATCTGCTGACAACTTTTCATAGCGTGACATCATGCTGCGGCCCAGTCATTATTCGAACAATTTTTCTCAACCAGCTGCACATATTGCGAGGCGCTTTCCTTGGCACGTCTTGTCGAAGCAGAGATTGTGTCCCCTTATCACAGGATTCTCATCAATACGGGTGTGGGTAGCCCAACCGCGCCATCAACACGATGCTTGGGGAATAAGCAAGTTTACGGGGCAAGTGGGGAGGCGCAGGGTTTCTATCGCCTTTATAAAGAGATAAGGATTCACGTTTCTCCACCCATGCCTTCTCCTTCCTCTGCTCATCCATTCCCCCTCGCTCGAGCTCTAGCACCCAAGCTTTCTCCTTCTCCGCAAAGTCATTCCAAGTATGTATGGAGCGAGAGGCAAGTGGATGGCTTCCTCCGTCAAGGAGGAGGACATCAGGAAGCTCCGGGAGGCCGGATACCTGTCCGCGAACATCGCGCACTGGCTTCTGCCCGAAGGGCAAATCGTCCCTACCCCGGAACCCCAGGAGAGGGTAGTGTTCCTTTCTCACTTCATCCACGGACTGGGATTCCCCCTCCAGCCATTTGTCCGTGGGATCATGTTCTACTACGGGCTGGACTTCCATGATCTGGCTCCCAATTTCATCCTCAACATCTCGGTGTTTATCACCGTGTGCGAGGCATTCCTCCGCATTACGCCCCACTTCGGCCTATGGCTGAAGACCTTCAATGTGAAGCCGAAGGTAGTGGTTGGCCAGCAAGCATAGTGCAGAGGTGCCATGGTGAGCAAGATGCCCAATGTCACTTGGCCCGAAGGCTCCTATGTGGAGACGTAAAAGGGTGGCAGTCGATGTGGTTCTACATCACCAAGCCATGCGACGCCAACTGGACAACCGCCCCCGAATTTCGATCCGGTATCCCCATGTGGCTCACCTCCTGGAAAGAGAAGGGCTTAGCCTGGGGGTCACCGGTGGAGCCGATCAGACAACAGACCTGTATAAAAAATATGATAAGCAAGAAAATCAAGCTTGTCAACATGGTCCAGGTCATGCTCTTCCGACGGATCCTTCCGTGTCAAAGACGGGCTTTCAATATGTGGGAGTTCGACCCGGCCGAACACCAGACGCTACGAGAGCTCTTCGATACGACACACAAAGAAGTCTGGAAGGTGCTATTCAAGGCCACCGAGGTACCTCCTCCCGTAAGCGAGGATCTCGGACTCAGCGCAAAGCGCCTCGCAAATCTGGTAAGCTCTTTATATTTTGCGAGATGTTTCTTTCCCCAGTATATTCATGGGAGGAACCTAAGCCTCCACGCTGATCCAATAGGACTGGGTAGCGATAGGGGAGCAGATTAACTGTCCAGCTCCACTACCTGAAGATCCAGCAACGACTCTCTTAACGGAGATGCTGGCTCCGGTACCCTATGATGTGTCAGAGAAGAAGGCCAAGAAGAAGGCCACGGGGACCAGGAAAGGTCTCCGGCGCAAGGTTGTATCAGACTCATCGTCCGAAGACACCAAGGCGCGCTCCTCCAATGAAAACAAGGAGGACGAAGAGGAAAGCCCTCGCCCCCCCAACCAGGGGGAAAAGAAAAGGAAGGTCGCCCTGTCTGGGGAGGCCAAAGGGTCCAAGAAAAGAAAGACCCTCCCTCCAGACCACTCCACCACAACCGCCTACAGCAGCGAGAAGTGGTTGCCCAGGGCTATGCCCAGGGCTAAGCCCTTGGCGAAGTCGTAAGTATCCAGACACTATAATACTTCCGATATGTTTTGCTTTATTGCTTCTTATCATGCCAAACATGATCGTGCAGTCCGGCCAAAGCCCACATCGACGTATCCTCTTCAGATGGGTCTTTGGGCTCGTCAGCGATGAACATCGATTCACTCCCGACGGCCACCTCCCCCCGGCCCGTTGACGACACCGAGGTGTTGTCTCAGAGGATACCGGACCAGGGGAGACAGTTCTGGAGACGCCCCAAGGCAAAATTCCAGACGCTGGGAATAGGGGAGGGAAGACCCCCATGGATGCTGACGACGGGGGCCACAACAAGTCTGGCCCTCAGCTAGATACTGCGCCGGAACCCGCAGTGGTTCCGGATTTAGGCAGGCAGCCTCTGTCTAAGAGGGGCGAGCCGTCCGTACTGATGACCTTTGTCCATCCAGAGGCATCAGATAACTTGCTGGAAGTGCTTCGCGTCGCTTCCATTGATGAAGAACACTGGACCATCATGAGTGCGGTGATTCAGAAGGTTCGGTCTGCCAAAAGTTGATTGACTGAGGCCTGCGCCAGCCTCCTAACAGGATTTGAGGTAAGTAATCAAATTATGAGAAAATATCACAGTATAGACAGTAGCCCCTGATGCTCTGTTTGGAGTTCGGAAAAGAATGGCCAAACAGAGGATCAAATAACATTCGCAGGAGTCTGACAGAAAATGTCCATGTGAATAAGCAGGCGTCACTACTGGCTGCTGCCGCTCGTACTGCGAAGGTCTCCGGATTAAAGCAGGACCTGGAGCGGACCGAGGGAGAGCTCGGCCTCATGAAGAGGCAGCTCGAGGAGAACAAAGGTAAGTAATACCCCGTATGTGTATTCATAAAGAAAAAATGGTTTCAGCTTATAGAAGCGTCATGAACTTTTAATAGGGGCCACGACCGAAGTGGCTGCCCTTAAGAAAGCGCTGTCCGAGGCCGAAGACAAGCGGCCAAGGAGCGCACCGAGCGCGAGAAGCAAGAGGCCCGTGTCGATGAGGTCCAGCAAGAGCTCCAGGATTTCGTCAAAAAATACGAGTCCTTGGAGCATGACTCTAAGACGCGAGAGTCCAAGCTTGCTGAGGCCCTCCAGAGTGCACGAGATGCCAAAGCCGAAGCCCGAAGGGCCCTCCAGGAGATTAAGGCAGCCAAAAAGATAGCGGTGGGTAAGGCATTCATTATGCAAAGCAAGCATGTGAATGATACTTTCCTTTTACTTACCCGAATTCGGAGCTCTCCAGGAGCATTTCGCAAATCTGCCACGCAGCATATCGGATGCCGCGGAGTTCTACCGAGCCAAAGAAGGGAGCTCGACAGAGAAGTGGTTCTGGTCTCAATATATTGGGACTGAACATCCGATGCCCTTGAGCGACCAGCTAAAGCAACTGGCCGAATTGCACAAGGCGGCCGAACTGGCCATGAAGGACCTTATAGTCCGGATGTGGACTGCCGAGCCCTTGCCCAACAGCTACTTCGGCCTGATGAAGCGGCTTGTAAGCACCTGCCCGTGTCTTGAAGCCATAAAGCGGTCAGTCTGCATTGAAGGTGCACGCAGGGCCTTTGCCCGTGCGAAAGTGCACTGGGCGAAAATGGATGCCGAGAAGCTGGTGACGGAGGGGCCGCCGAAGGGCAAGGAGCAGCGCCACCCCGAAAAGTATTATGACGGTGTCCTGAAGGGCGCCCGCCTTGTGGCGGAGGAATGTGCTAAGGATGTAATATTTGAATGAATGTAGTAATTTCATCCTGTAATATGAAAAGGAGTTCATTTGCGCTATACAATGCTTGTTGATTTAAAAATATTACCTTCTGTGCGGCCATTTATAAAATCTGAGAGTTGGCCAGTCGTCGGCTTCTTCCCCCATGTAACTAGTACTGGGGTGTTCAGGATAAATCAAAACACTCTTTATCCAAATTTTTGGTCCTTTTAAGGAGGTGTTTAGCGCAACGAACAAGGCAATCGGACTATACAGCTTTATCACTCTCACTTAGCCATAGAAGTCTATAATTTTAAATTTTTGCATAGCCCCTTGTATTCGGAAGGCTGAACTTGGGGCGCTATACACGCCTAAATCGAACAAGGCCGATTCCTCGCCCAAAGCGGAAAAAATCTTTAAGAATTTTGGACCTCTGGAACAGCGACCAGCTCTTGCCGCATCATGAAAGTTAGTTTTCGGCTTTCTGTACTGAGGTGCTCGTCCGGAAGAACCGGGACACAATCGCAGTAGTTCTCCCTGTGCCACCTTAGCCGATGTAGCAGAACGTAAGGCAGCAAAACATGGGAGCCGGGCAAACCCAACTATTGACCCAAGACATGATTCAGAGCTGATGGATATAATGCTATAAGTTCGGGGTGTCGCACTGTGGAAAGTGTTCGTACTTTTCTTGCCGTGTTATGCGGTACACTGAAGCCCCTGGCGAGCTGAACGTACCAAAATGTACGGGTGCAATTTGTAATAAATAAATAGTCAAGGAAAAAGATAAAGAAATGTAATAATAAGCTGACGCTATACATTATTTTCCATTGCTAAATGATACGTCCAGGCGTATGTGTACAAGTAGTGCGATAAGCAAAATAGGACTATTTGACATGTCCTGACCAAAGGCGAGCTGCGTGTGGGTATGTAAAACAGGTATAACGATCGTTATCAGAGATCACCTGGGGATTCCCTTGTACGTCAAAGCTCCTTGCTTCCTTGGTGTTTCCATCCCGTGATGGGTCCAATAGTCAGGTTACCGGAGGAGCCTGCAAAAAATAGGGACCTGAAAGAAAGAAAAAGGGTGAAAGTGTACGGGTCCTTGGGCGGTTGAGCCGCATTGTAGCCGTGCCTCCGCCTATGCCCATGGTATTTTAAGTGCGTAATTATGTACGCGCGACACGAATTTCTCCGCTTGGCTAGGACTAGGGCAGAGGCCGAATTGCTAGGCGAGCTCAAGGCGTGCCGGACAATCCTGTTGCAGAGTACTCTGGACTCGCTTGGCGGTGTCCGGGGGCTTTATTGCCAAATTGGAGATCTGCCTAAGAAGGCTGCTATGTACCTTTGCTGTGAGGGCCGCAGTGTGCTCCTGTGTACGGAGGGAGCGCTCTGTGTTTCCATTGACTATTATAACCCCGCGAGGTCCTGGAATCTTGAGCTTGAGGTATGCATAGTGCGGCACCGCATTGAATCTGGCGAATGCGGTTCGTCCGAGCAGTGCGTGATAGCCACTACGGAAGGGGACGATATCGAAGATTAACTCCTCGCTTCGGAAGTTGTCTGGAGATCCGAAGACTACTTCCAGTGTGATTGAGCCTGTGCAACAGGCCTCTACACCTGGTATGACACCTTTAAAGGTGGTTTTGGTTGGTTTGATCCTTGAGGGATCGATGCCCATTTTGCGCACTGTATCCTGATAGAGAAGGTTCAAGCTGCTACCACCGTCCATATGGACTCTTGTAAGGTGGAATCCGTTGATGATGGGGTCGAGGACTAGCGCGGCCGAACCGCCATGACGGATATTGGTCAGATGGTCCCTGCGATCGAACGTGATCGGACAGGAAGACCATGGGTTGAACTTTGGGGCGACTGCTCCATCGCATAGACGTCCCTTAGTGCACACCTCCGTTCCCTCTTGGGAACATGGGTTGCGTATATCATGTTTACCGTTTTCACTTGGGGAGGAAATTTCTTCTGTCCACCTGTGTTCGGCGGCCGGGGCTCCTCGTAGTCATCGCTATGCAGCCCCTTTTCCTTATTTTCGGCATCAACTTGCCTGCCTGTTTAAACACCCAGCATTCTCTGTTGGTGTGGTTGGCTGGTTTATCGGGGGTGCCATGAATTTGACACGAGCGATCGAGTATGCGGTCCAGACTGGACGGGCCCGGATTGTTTCTTCTGAATGCCTTTTTCCGATGACCGGACTTAGAGCCACTGAATCCGGCATTGACTGCCGTGTCCTCGGCGTTATCGCCATTATTGCGACGCTTGTGTCTGTTGCGTCGGGGCTTGCAGTTGTTATCTCTGGCGTCTGAAGTGCCAGGATTTCTTGATGTGCTGTTGCTACGAGCCAGCCAGCTGTCCTCGCCTGCACAAAAGCGGGTCATGAGTTTCGTGAGGGATGCCATGGACTTCGGCTTCTCTTGGCCGAGGTGTCGGGCGAGCCACTCGTCGCGGATGTTATGCTTAAAGGCTGCTAGGGCTTCGGCATCCGGACAGTCGATAATTTGGTTCTTTTTAGTTAGGAAGCGAGTCCAGAATTTCCTGGCTGACTCTCGAGGCTGTTGGGTTATGTGAATTAAGTCATCAGCGTCCGGTGGTTGCACATAAGTGCCCTGAAATTTGTCAAGGAATGCGTCTTCCAGGTTCTCCCAACTGCCAATAGAGTTTGCCGGCAGGCTATTCAGCCAATGCCGAGCTGGTCCTTTGAGTTTTAGTGGGAGGTACTTGATGGCATGTAGATCATCGCCGCGACCCATGTGATGTGGAGAAGGAAATCTTCAATCCATACCGCGGGGTCTGTTGTACCATCGTATGATTCAATATTCACGGGTTTAAACCCTTCTAGGAATTCATGATCCATTACTTCATTAGTTAAGCATAGGGGGTGTGCGGCGTCTCTATGCCGGGCTACATCACGACGCAGTTCAAATGATTCTGGTCTGTTGTATTCGGCATAGCCGGATTTGTTTCTAGTGTATCCAGCATGACAGTCGTCGTCACGCATTGGGGCGCGCCCCCGTGATCCGTAGATCGATCTTGACTGCCCTGCTTTGTTTTCAAATTTTTCTCGCACGTCATGCACGTAGCCTCGGGCCTTCGTGTTTTTGCTTCTTTGGCGACGGGGTGCGGGATGGACTTTGGGCTGATACGCCGCTTTGTCTCGGCCACGAGGTGGCCGGTGAGCCGCATCATGCGCTGGTAGTGTAGGATTTAATGCCTCCTCCTCGAGTTGAGGTAGCAACCTGCGCTTTGGGTAACTTTTGGTTGGGCGCTCGAGTCCGTATTCCTCGGCCGCCGGGATCTCAGTCCATCTACTAGTTAGCAGATTTTGATCAGCTTGAAGCTGCTGCTGCTTTTTCTTCAGTCTTTTTGCAGTGGCTATAAGCCGACGCTTGAAGCGCTCCTGCTTGACGGGATCCTCAGGCATGATGAATTCTTCGTCGCCGAGGCTCACCTTGTCTTCGGAGACACTACAAAAAAATACACTTCCATGATGATACGTGTTTGTCACAGTAGGTCGCATTTTTTGTCATGCATGTACATCCATGACGATTTTATGACAGAATCAAGATAGTCATACCCGTGTTGTCGTAGAAGTGTTCCATGACATTACCAAAATTATCATCACGGAAGTGTCCACTTCCATGATGATAAATCGCGTGTCACAGAAGTGCTTTCGTCAAGGGTGACCAACACGTGGCATCCACCATAACGGAACGCCGTTAAGCTATCGGGTCGCGTTTTGGATCCGATAACCCGTTAACAACCCCGACCAATGGGGATTTTCCACGTGTAAAATCATCATTGGCTGGAGGAAACATGTGTCGGCTCATCATTAGGACAGATGTCATCCACTCATTGGACAGAAGGCGCCTATGATACGTCGACACGTGGCACGGCCCAACAGAGGCCCATTCCTGTGAAAAGGCCGGCCCGTTTGACTTGGTCAAAAGGTGGCGGTCCAGCCCATGGAAAGCCTGTTAATGGCATGTTCGCATATATCCCATTTACAACCCGCTAACCCAAGGCCCGTTACGCCCTATCCGAATTAGGCCCAGTAGCATCATCTGGGCCATCCAATATGATTCCAGCCCGTTTTCACTTCTGGCCCATGTATGGCCCATGACGTCTTTCGGCCCATATGAGGCCCTATGTAACTCTTGGCCTATTAATGGCCCGTGCTGAAACTGGCCTGGAATGAACAATGCATCACTTTACAGCCATTAACGGCCCGTGGTGAAACTGGCCCGTAATGAACAGTATATCACTTTATACCCATTAAGGGCCCGTTATTCAGTTGGGACGTTTCCAGCAAATGTTATCTTTCGGCCTTCTCAGAGCCCATTTATTCTCGGGCTCATTTCCAGCATTCGTTTACTTACGGCCTGTTACTGTCATTTTCTGCTTGTGGGCCAAACTCAGCCCGTGGTTACATCGGCCCTTTTGTGGCCTGTTAATACGTTGGGCCGTTTTCATAGCGTCATCAAATACGGCCTATTAACGATGGCCCGTTATGGTCGTACGGCCCGTATAAGGCCCATTGATGATACGACCCGTAGAAGGCCCATTGTTTCTACGACCCATAGAAGGCCCATTGTTTATATGGCCCGTAGAAGGCCTACTGTTTCTACGGCCCGTAGAAGGCCTACTATTTCTACGGCCCGTAGGAGGCCCAGTGTCACTACAGTAAATATTAGCCCATGGTTATTGTGGCCTAGTTTTAAAAAGTAGGTTATTGCAGCCACTAGCAAACCGCGGAAAAAGAACTGCACTGACTACAAGCAAACAAATAAACAAGACAACAAGGAAATAAATAAGCAAGCAACTTATGCTAGGCTATCACGGCTATTACACATAGTACATCCACTGGGCATCAAAGCTCGCCATCAGTGCAAATATAGGGAACAAAGCAGCATATCATATACACTGGTTGTCAAAGTTGGCGACTAGCGCAAATAAATGCCGCAGCAAAACAAATCCAGAACTGAAACCACTTCATAAGATCTCAAGAAACAATATCCTCCGTACCCATAATGCTAGCAAGATGCTTAGCAAGCTTATTAACTTTCTCTTGTTTGGCGCTTAAATCCTCCAGCGCTTGCTGTTGCACCAGAAAATATGCATCTGAATTCTGCAGGGACTTCCTCAGCCCTTTAGCTTCCTGTCGCAGCACATCTAATTGATGTCTTTCAACTTGAAGTTGAGACTCAAGAAGACGAACTGATTCAGGCAGCGAGTTCGAAGAGCTTGTGCCAGCAGTAGTGGCCAGTAACTCGAACACTACATCAAGACAGGACTTTTGGGTTCCCTCACTGTCGTCAAGATAGTTTTTATCAGCTTTCTTGGAGACCAACAGGGATGTCTCACTATCTTGAACCTTATCTACATTACTTCCTTTACCATTGGATAACACGGTACTGTTCTCCAATATTTTGTCCGCATTCTAAAAGAGAAACAAGCAGACACATCACATGTTTACCATGTTGTATATGAAACTCATTTTGGTAAATGAGTTCAGTAGTAAAGTGGACAGGATAACAACATGAGACAAACATATATCTATGTACCATGGTCACTTTATGGTCTATATCGTTCTAGTTTTTGTTGCCAAATCAAGATAGAGACACAGCTCAAATAATATTTGTTCAAGACAAAGCAGAATAGATAGAATATAAGTGTGGGTAACTATAGAGCAATAACAACACTTGTAATGTGCATGACATGAGAACATAACTGTTTATTCAATTGAAACTGAAATCAACATAGAGCAGGTTACAACAACAAACCAGTTAAAGAAACAGGTTTAAAACATACCTGTTGCACCATTGGAGTTTCAATTCAATCCTTCAAATTTGAAAATAGTTGGTATGAGTAAATACAGTAATGCAAGAGCAAAGGAGTATGAACCATAGCTACAGAACCTGACCTGAGAACAAATCTTCTTCTCCTTTAAGCGTTGAATTGGGATTCGGAGTGGTGGTCCTCGTGCTTTGGGCACTGCAGTTCCCTTACTAACTGCTCATGTTTGGGTGCTCTGTGGTGGAGGCGGTGCTATGTCAACTGGAATTGGGTTACTATCTGCCGGGGTTGGGGGTAGAAGGGGTGTAGCTGGTTCTCTGTCCAACTGGGTAGGGGTACAATCTGCGGGAGTCTGGGTTATGTGTGGTGGATCTGGTCCTTGGGCAAGTACAACCGTGGTTCTATCTGCATCAACTGGTAGCACTATCTTTTCTGAAGACCGTGTTGTTACTCCCTTAGATACTGCCATCACGCTCTCAATTCAAATGGCTGATAAACAAGAAAAGTAATTGAAAGTATAGACATTGTATGATAGACAGGTGCAATGGATAGTGGGGAATAAAAGAGGGCATGAAATAATTCATATTTATTTTGTCTAACCAAACAGGATAGCATGACAAAATTTCACATATATGATGGCTAACTAAACAGGATAGCATGACACAATTTCACATTATGATGGTAACTAAAAAAGATGGAAAGACATAGTTCAAAATATGAGACTATGTAAACAGGATGACATGACATAACTATATAATGTGTTTATTAAATAGGTTGGCATGCCATAATTCACATACATTCATGGACAGAATGCCATAATTCTAAATATGATGACTGTAAACACTAAACAGGATGAGATGATATAACTATATGATGTCTTTATTAAATGGGGTGCCATGCCATAATTCAGATAGATGATGTGTATGTACTATGTAAACATGATGGCATGATATAATTCAAATATATGATTTATATAGTAAGTAAGTAAGCAGATGGCAATCCATATATGATGTAAAAACTAAGCAATGCCAACACTGATGTATATAGACATATTGTTTGGAATATATATGTCCTTTAGTAGATTTCAATATGAACTACTAGTACATACTCCAAACACTGATGTATATAGACATATTTTAGAGTGTACATTCACTCATTTTGCTCCATATGTAGTAGCACTCTCCCTCGCCCCTCGACCCTCGCCCACGTGGTGGACGTGCAGCAATTCATTCGGTATCATATAGCCAGAACGATATATACTGCACTACCATTATTGCTCGACTTCCCAAAGAGGCGAAGAGCCAATCGCAAGGTTAATATTTTGGAGATGCCAAGAGCAAGGTTATAGGAGAACGAGTAGTAGGTGCCGCATCATTTATAAATATTTTTTTCTTTAGTGGCACGTATGCAATATGATAGGTTCATATGGAGAGAAAAGGAAACCGCTCCACTTTATACATAGTCAGGACGGGCCAGCCTACACGGTTGCTTGCTGGGGTTGCTCCCTTCACACTCTCTCGCACAAAACGACTGTGGCCACATCTCTAACATCCCGGTGGATCACGTCCGCTTGGGGAAGGGGTGGATGCTTAGTGTAGATGCGGTGGCCGTTGCCGACGGTGAAAACCCACTGTCGACACGTCCCGATCAGGGGTCCCCGCCGCTCTCTCTCACAAAGCCGGTGAGGTTGCCTTCGTCCCTTGCTCACTGCCGCGACGTGGGCAATTGCCGCCTCCCACCGCCCTCCTCAAGGTTGAGCTACGTCCCTCAGGTACAACTCCCTTTACAGCCGGCTTGCACCACTGCTCCAACTGCCCACATCACTCCCTGTGGATATTTCTCTACTTCTTTGCTCCACACATACCTTATAACTCTACTGGCTTCTACGTACTGTATTTGTGATGAATTTATGTCTCATCAACTAGTCCCCGTAATCTTATTCTAATCATGCTTCTTCAATTTCTTTGCCACAGGGATGCTCATCTCGATTTTGGTGAAACTGCACAAAATGATCCGATGGTTAAAAGGTTGCAAACTTCATTTATTAGGAAGCTCGAACATTGACAGCAAATTGAAGCCTGGTCAGGGTTCATGGTTCAAGGGCTAGGGACTACATGGATCGTTTTTTTCTTTAGCTGCCTCTGTTCCAAAATAAGTGTCAACTTTAGTAGTAGTACAACTTTGTACTAAAGTTTGCACAAAGTTGAGACACTTATTTTGAAACGGAGGGAGTACATATTTGCTATGATCTGTCAATTATTGAGATGCAATAGCATGCATGTTAGTCTCCTTTGTATTTGATGAAATGTTGCAACGGGCAACCTTGGACGCAAGATACATGTAACAGGAGCTGGAAGCTTCATAGCATTGTACAAATTTATCTTGCTGATAAATTACAGTACGTACTAGTACTATACTAGTACTTCCTCCGTTCCTAAATATAAGTCTTTATAGAGATTTCACCATGAACCACATGCGGATGTATATAGATGCATTTTAAGTGTAGATTCATTCATTTTGTTTCGTATGTAGTTCACCTAGTGGAATCTCTACAAAGACTTATCTACTAGCAATAGCTAGCCGCCACTACTAGGAATTCTCTATACTCTCCTTGAGCCACATCATCAAAATTGATGTAGCCATTAGATGAAGTAAATCAGTCATAATAGCCGTCAGATCTAGACATTGAGAGGCTCCGCACTAAGCCACATGCAAGCATGCAGAAATACAGTGGCACATGCATGTGAGTGGGTTTTAAATCACATCAACATGTCTGCATGCAAGCATGCACCGGTAGCATGCATGTAAGTGAGCTTTTTAGTCCCATTAACATGTCAAAAAGAAAAATATAATCCCATTATGCAGTAGGAGTTGGCTGATCTTTTTTCCTTATGTGGGATGTGATACGTCCATTTTGCATCATGCTTTTATATAAATATTTATTGCATTATGGGCTGTTATTTCACGGTATGTCACAATACTTATGGCTATTCTCTCTTATTTTACAAGGCTTACATGAAGAGGGAGAATGCCGTCAGCTGGAATTCTGGGCTGGAAAAGGACCAAA
Organism: Triticum aestivum; assembly: GCF_018294505.1. Classification (NCBI taxonomy): domain Eukaryota; kingdom Viridiplantae; phylum Streptophyta; class Magnoliopsida; order Poales; family Poaceae; genus Triticum; species Triticum aestivum. The sequence continues at coordinate 641,917,000 of NC_057798.1, read as the reverse complement.
TATTGGAGACCTATTCTGCGCAACTCCAAAAGTCCTGAAACTCCATGGAATATCTTAAAATAAATAAAGAAAAATCATCGCCAAAGATGAAGGCCAGGGGGCCCACACCCTTCTCACGAGGGTGGGGGGCGCACCCCCCTACCTCATGGGCCCCCTGGTGGCTCTCCGACACCCATCTTCTCCTATATGAAGTCTTTCGATGAGAAAAAAATAGAAGGCAACCTTTCGGGACGAGACTCCGCCGCCACGAGGCGGAACCTTGGAGGAACCAATCTAGGGCTCCGACAGAGCTTTTCTGCCGGGGACACTTCCCTCCGGGAGGGGGAAATCATCACCATCGTCATCACCAACACTCCTCTCATCAGGAGAGGGCAATCTCCATCAACATCTTCACGAGCACCATCTCATCTCCAAACCCTAGTTCATCTCTTGTATCCAATCCTTGTCTCCAAGTCTGGGATTGGTGCTAGTAGGTTGCTAGTAGTGTTGATTACTCCTTGTAGTTGATGCTAGTTGGTTTATTTGGTGGAAGGTCATATGTTCAGATCCTTTATGCATATTATTACCCCTCTGATTATGAACATGAATATTCTTTGTGAGTAGTTACGTTTGTTCCTGAGGACAAGGGAGAAGTCTTGCTATTAGTAGTCATGTGAATTTGGTATTCGTTCGATATTATGATAAGATGTATGTTGTCTAGCCTCTAGTGGTGTTATGTGAACGTCGACTACATAACACTTCACACTTATTTGGGCCTAGAGGAAGGCATTGGGAAGTAATAAGTAAAAGATGGGTTGCTAGAGTGACAGAAGCTTAAACCCTAGTTTATGCGTTGCTTCGTAAGGGGCTGATTTGGATCCATATGTTTCATGCTATGGTTAGGTTTACCTTAATACTTTTGTTGTAGTTGCGGATGCTTGCAATAGAGGTTAATCATAAGTGGGATGCTTGTTCAAGTAAGAACAGCACCCAAACACCGGCCCACTCACGTATCAAATTATCAAAGTACCGAACGCGGATCATATGAGCATGATGAAAACTAGCTTGACGATATTCCCATGTGTCCTCGGGAGCGCTTTCCTATTATAAGAGTTTGTCTAGGCTTGTCCTTTTCTACGAAAAGGATTTGGCCACCTTGCTGCACTTTATTTACTTTATTTACTTGTTGCTCATTATAATTTATCTTATCACAAAACTATGTGTTACCACTTATTTCAGTACTTGCAGAGAATACCTTGCTGAAAACCGCTTATCATTTCCTTCTGCTCCTTGTTGGGTTCGACACTCTTACTTATCGAAAGGACTACGATAGATCCCCTATACTTGTGGGTCATCAAGACTCTTTTCTGGCACCGTTGCCGGGGAGTGTAGCGCCTGTGGTAGGTGGAATTTGGTAAGGAAAAATTTATATAGTGTGCTGAAATTTTCTGTCACTTGTTACTATGGAAAGTAATTCTCTGAGGGGCTTGTTTGGGGTATCTTCACCCTATCCAGTAGAGCAAATATTTGCTCCTCAACCTACTGAACCTATTGAAAATGGAACTCCTTTTGAAATTCCTTCGGGTATGATGGAAAAACTGCTAGCTAACACTTTTACAGGAGATGGAACGAAGCATCCCGATGAACATCTACTCTATGTGGATGAAGTTTTTGGACTATTTAAGCTTGCAGGTATACCCGATGATGTTGTTAAGAAGAAGGCCTTCCCTTTATCTTTGAAGGGAGACGCATTGACATGGTACAGGCTATGTGATGATATGAGATCATGGAACTATAAAAGATTGAAATTGGAATTTCATCAAAAGTATTACCCTATGCACGCAATTATATATATAATTTTTGGCCTCGCGAAGGAGAAAGCATCAGTCAAGCTTGGTGGAGGCTTAAATCAATGTTATATTCATGCCCCAATCATTAGCTCCCAAGAGAAGTAATTATGCAAAGTTTTTATTCTTGGCTTTCTGATAACAATCGCACCATGCTCGATACTTCTTGTGCTGGCTCTTTTATGATGAAGACTATTGAATTTAAATGAATTTATTGGATAGAATTAAACGCAACTCTGAAGATTGGGACCTCGACGAAGGTAAGGAGTCAGGTATGACACCTAAGTTTGATTGTGTTAAATCTTTTATCGATACCGATATTTTCCGTAAGTTTAGCACTAAATATGGAATTGACTCTGAGATAGTAGCTTCTTTCTGTGAATCTTTTGCTACCTATGTTGGTTTAAATATCATCCTCTCATAGAAGTAAAAGTAGCTGTACCTATTAAAGTTGAAGAAAAGACTGTCACTTATAATGATCCTATTGTTCCCACTTCTTATGTTGAGAAACCACCTTTCCCTGTTAGAATGAATTATCATGCTAAAGCTTCAACTACTGTTCGTAAAAGCAATATTAGAACTTATACACCTCCTGAGCAAGTTAAAGTAGAACCTAATATTGCTATTGTTAAAGATCTCTTATCTGATAATATTGATGGGCATGTTATTCAATTCTGTGGTGAAACTACTAGAATTGCTAAACCTTGTGCTAGAGATAAACATAGACCTGTGGTAGGCGTTCCTGTTATTTCTATTAAAATAGGAGATCATTGTTATAATGGCTTATGTGATATGGGTGCTAGTGCTAGTGTAATACCCATTGACTTATACAAAGAAATTATGCATGATATTGCACCTGCTGAGTTAGAAGATATTGATGTTACAATTAAACTTGCCAATAGAGATACTATATTTGCAATGGGAATTGTTAGAGATGTTGAAGTCTTGTGTGGAAAAACCAAATATCCCGCTGATTTTCTTGTTCTTGGTTCTCCACAAGATAGCTTTTGTCCCATTATATTTGGTAGACCCTTCTTGAATACTGTTAATGCTAAGATAGACTACGAAAAGAATGTTGTTACTATTGGCTTGGATGATATGGTTCATGAGTTTAATTTCCCTAAATTTAGTAAACAACATCGTGAGGAAGAATTGCCTAGTAAAGATGAAATTATTGGTTGTCGTACCTCCTAGTGATCCTTTAGAACACTATTTGCTAGACCATGAAAATGATATGTTCATGAATAAAAGAAGGGAAATAGATGAAGTATTCTTTAAAAAGGAACCTATTTTGCAACACAATTTGCCTGTTGAAATTCTAGGGGATCCTCCTCCACCCAAGGGTGATCCCGTGTTTGAGCTTAAACCGTTGCCTGATAATCTTAAATATGCTTATCTTGATGAAAAGAAAATATATCATGTCATTATTAGTGCTAATCTCTCAGAGCATGAAGAAGAATGATTATTGAAAACTCTGAAGAAGCACCGTGCCGCTATTGGATATACTCTGGATGATCTTAAGGGCATCAGTCCCACTCTATGTCAACATAAAATAAATTTGGAAGCGGATGCCAAACCAGTTCACGATCCTCAACGACGCTTGAATCCTAAAATGAAAGAAGTGGTAAGAAAAGAAATACTCAAACTTCTGGAGGCAGGTATAATTTATCACGTTGCTGATAGTCAGTGGGTAAGTCCTGTCCATTGTGTCCCTAAGAAGGGAGGTATTACTGTTGTCCCTAATGATAAAGATGAATTGATTCCGCAAAGAATTATCACAGGTTATAGGATGGTAATCGATTTCCGCAAATTAAATAAGGCTACTAAGAAAGATCATTACCCCTTACCTTTTATTGATCAAATGATAGAAAGATTATGCAAACATACACATTATTGCTTTCTAGATGGTTATTCTGGTTTCTCTCAAATACCTGTGTCGGCTAGAGATCAATCAAAGACTACTTTTACATGCCCTTTTGGTACTTTTGCTTATAGACCTGCTACCTTTCAAAGATGCATGATGGCTATATTCTCTGATTTCTGTGAAAAAATTTGTGAGGTTTTCATGGACGATTTTTCCGTCTATGGTTCCTCTTTTTGATGATTGCTTGAGCAATCTTGATCGAGTTTTGCAGAGATGTGAAGAAACTAATCTTGTCTTGAATTGGGAAAAGTGCCACTTTATGGTTAATGAAGGTATTGTCTTGGGGCACAAAGTTTCTGAAAGAGGTATTGAAGTTGATAAAGCCAAGGTTGATGCTATTGAAAAGATGCCATGTCCCAAGGACATCAAAGGTATAAGAAGTTTCCTTGGTCACGCTGGATTTTATAGGAGGTTCATTATGGACTTCTACAAAATTTCTCGGCCTCTGACTAATTTACTACAAAAAGATGTACCATTTGTCTTTGATGATGATTGTGTAGAAGCATTTGAAATACTTAAGAAAGCATTAGTCTCTATACCTGTTGTTCAGCCACCTGATTGGAATTTACCCTTTGAAATTATGTGTGATGCTAGTGATTATGCTGTAGGTGCTGTTCTAGGGCAAAGAGTTGATAAGAAATTAAATGTTATCCATTATGCTAGTAAGACTCTAGACAATGCTCAAAGAAATTATGCTACTACCGAAAATGAACTTTTAGCAGTTTTATTTGCTTGTGATAAATTCAGACCCTATATTGTTGATTCTAAAGTAACCATTCACACCGATCATGCTGCTATTAAATATCTTATGGAAAAGAAAGATGCAAAACCTAGACTCATTAGATGGGTTCTCTTGCTACAAGAATTTGATTTTCATATTGTTGATAGAAAAGGAGCTGAGAACCCCGTTGCAGACAACTTATCTAGGTTAGAGAACGTTCTTGATGACCCACTACCTATTGATGATAGCTTTCCTGATGAATAATTAAATGTCATAAGCACTTCTCGTAGCACTCCATGGTATGCTGATTATCCTAATTATATTGTTGCTATATTTATACCACCTAGCTTCACATACCAACAAAAGAAAACATTTTTCTATGATTTGCGACATTACTTTTGGGATGACCCACATCTTTATAAAGAAGGAGTAGATGGTGTTATTAGATGTTGTGTACCTGAGCATGAACAGGAATGGATCCTACGCAAGTGTCACTCCGAAGCTTATGGAGGACACCACGCTGGGGATAGTACTGCACATAAGGTATTGCAATCCGGTTTTTATTGGCCCACTCTCTTCAAGGATGCCCGTAAGTTTGTTTCGCCTTGCGATGAATGTCAAAGAATTGGTAATATTAGTAGACGTCATGAAATGCCTATGAATTATTCACTTGTTATTGGACCATTTGATGTTTGGGGCTTTGATTATATGGGACCTTTTCCTGCCTCTAATGGATATACACATATTTTAGTTGCTGTTGATTACGTTACTAAGTGGGTAGAAGCTATTCCAACTAGTAGTGCTGATCATAACACCTCTATTAAAATGCTTAAGGAAGTTATTTTTCCGAGGTTTGGAGTCCCTAGATATCTTATGACTGATGGTGGTTCACATTTTATTCGTGGTGCTTTCCGTAAGATGCTTGCTAAATATGACGTTAATCATAGGATTGCATCTCCATATCACCCACAGTCTAGTGGTCAAGTAGAATTGAGCAATAGAGAGCTCAAATTAATTTTGCAAAAGACAGTTAATAGGTCTAGAAAGAATTGGTTCAAGAAACTTGATGATGCATTATGGGCCTATAGAACTGCATATAAGAATCCTATGGGTATGTTTCCGTATAAAATGGTTTATGGAAAAGCATGCCATTTACCTCTCGAACTAGAACATAATGCATATTGGGCTATTAAAGAGCTCAACTATGATTTCAAACTTGCTGGTGAGAAAAGGTTATTTGATATTAGGTCACTTGATGAATGGAGAACCCAAGCTTATGAAAATGCCAAGTTGTTTAAAGAAAAAGTTAAAAGATGGCATGACAAAAGGATGCAAAAGCGTGAGTTTAATGTAGGTGATTATGTGTTGCTATACAACTCTCGTTTAAGATTTTTTGCAAGAAGACTTCTCTCTAAATGGGAAGGTCCCTACGTTATCGAGGAGGTCTATCGTTCCGGTGCCATAAAAATCAAGAACTTCGAAGGCACAAATCCGAAGGTGGTAAACGGTCAAAGGATCAAACACTATATCTCAGGTAATCCTATAAATGTTGAAACCAATATTATTGAAACCGTAACCCCGGAGGAATACATAAGGGACACTTTCCAGCCCGTTTCAGACTTCAAAAAGGAATAGGTATGTGGTATGGTAAGTAAACCGACTCCAAAACAATTTCTAAGGCAATATTTCTCCATTTTGGAATATTTAGAAAAATAGAAAAATAAATGGCAGTCCGGGAAGGACATGAGGCCTCCACGAGGGTGGAGGGCGCACCCTACCCCCCTGGGCGCACCCCCTACCTCATGAGCACCTCGTGCGCCATCCGGACTCCGTTTTCCTGCATGATACATATTTTGGTCGGTAAAAATTCATTATATATTCTCCCGAAGGTTTTGACCACCGTATCACGCAAATATCCTCTGTTTTCGTTTTGAGCTGTTTCCGTTGCAGATTTAGAGCACCATGACTTCTCCCTCCTCCAACAACGAAGACAAGGATGCTTGGCTATTGAAGATAGAGTTGAAAACAGAGGAACCAGAAGAGATCAAGTAAGCCATTGAGGCTCAAGCTCCGGTGGTGAAAGAAGAAGACACTCCTCAACCTTTACCTAACCTTTTCACTCCAACAGAGATTGAAGCTTTCAAGATGATTGAGTTATCCTGCATACAGAACAAGTATCTCACAGAGGAGAATATTTTGTTGAAAGATCATATTGCTGGGATCAAGGGCATTATCCGCAAGTTGGAGGAACTTTTACACTCGATGTGCGATTATCCACCATCATCATCACCACCTCCATCACCTCCGAGGAAATAATCACATGGGTATGGGCACTCCCCTTGGCAACTGCCAAGCTTGGGGGAGGTGACCCGGTATCGTACCACCATCACAACTCCTATCTTTACCGTTTTTCTTAGTTCGATCCTATTAGTAGTATCTTGATTTAGTAGAATAAAGTCATGGCATGATCTAGTTTTGAGTTTTGCTTTATGATCCTTCTTTGTAATCGAGTCCGTGAGCTATATAATAAAGATTAGTGTTGAGTCAAGGGCTTGATTATTTTGCCATGATCTTGGGTAAATAGAAAGAAGAAAAAGAATAAAAAGAATCAAAGAGTTCATATTGATCTTATTGAAAGTAATGACTTCACATAGAAAGAGTATGATGATTAAAAGTTGTTGGGAGTTGGAAAATATAGCTTTGGTCATCGTTGCAATTAATAGGAAGTAATAAGGAAAGAGAGGTTTCACATATAGATATATTATCATTGACATCTTTTATGATTGGGAGCACTCATTAAAATATGACATGCTAAAGAGTTGAGGTTGGACAAGGAAGATAACACAATGAGTTATGTTTTCTTACATCTGAGATAAAGTCTATTGTCGTGGATCCTCCAACATGTTGAGCTTGCCTTTCCCCCTCATGCTAGCCAAATTCTCAGCACCAAGTAGCAATACTACTTGTGCTTCCAAATACCCTTAAACCAGTTTAGTCATGAGAGTCCACCATATCTACCTATGGATTGAGTAAGATCCTTCAAGTAAGTTGTCATTGGTGCAAGCAATAAAAATTGCTCTCTAACTATGCATGACTTATTAGTGCAGATAAAATAAGCTTTGTACGAACTTGTTGTGGACCTAATAAAAGCGACGGAATGCATAATAAAGGTCCACATACAAGGGGCAATATAAAGTGACGTTCTTTTGCATTAAGATTTTGTGCATCAACCCTAAACGCGCATGACAACCTCCGCTTCCCTTTGATAAGGGCCTATCTTTTATTATTATCCTCTACCTTATGCAAGAGTCACGGTGATCTTCAGCTTTCCTTTTTCATTTTATCCTTTGGCAAGCTCAGCATGTTGGAAAGAA